>NC_063057.1:43550638-43784700 GCF_018812025.1 Megalobrama amblycephala | reverse complement strand
TTGGGCCCCACATGGGCAGTAGATAGGCTAAAGGGCTCCATTCAAAATGGACTGTCAGACATGGATGCTATTTTTAACAATATAGACTCTGGGCTAGATCCACTTTTTATACAAATTTTATTAGATTAGCTGCTGTCTAACTTTTTTGTGTGTTTTAAGATTTACAAAAATTTTATAATGAAAATGTACAACATTCATTTTCAATCCATCCATCTAACAATCCATTTTCCTAACCGTGTTTTTGTCTTACCCCGAAACATTATACATTTATAATAAGTGTTTATATTGGGACTATTTCAGGCCGGTCAAGTAGGAATCGCTGCGGAGGAGCAAAGTCCCTGCGTGACTCGTCATAGATATAAACAGGAGAAGTAGCTCCGGCCGCAGTGTTCTTCCGCAAGAAGAATTCTGTTTATTAATCGCTAGAGCGCCAAATTGCAGGCTGCAGCTAAACAGTTGTCTTAAGAACGTTGTACGAGTTTCAAAAGACAAGTTTGTACGGTTTCCCCACAAAATGTTCAAACCGTAAGCAGTGCGCACTCTGTGCAGCGCACATCTGGAAAGCTCCACCCCCATCGCCGAGCGAAAGAATCTGCCCAGCAACAACTTTGCCGCCTTTTCAGTAGTCTGCTGTCCGTTAAGGATCCTCGAGTTCACCGGTGTCGTCGTGTGGACAAAAGGCAGGTAAGAGTATAATAAACTGGGGATGATTTTACCGCATGATGTTAACCTAAAGCTTTTTTGGAAAGTATTAGTTACGAGGAAAGCTTTTAGCAAATGTTTGTGCATTAGCAGATGTAGCTTAAACCTGGTTAAAGCGTTGAACAGACGACTTTAATTTATTAAGTCAGTAGCATTTGAGCTTATTTGAGTGGTTGACTTAAATATATTGTTTAGAAGTATTTGGTTGTACACTTCTTAGCAAGGCAGTCGAACAGGTATTAGCAAGCTGTTAAAAAGGCTGTAAAATGCCCATTTCTCCGCTTTTACCAGCTGGTGGAATTTTAATATTTGCACTTGTTGCATTTACAGTTAAAGCAAAAACACTGATGAAAGTCCATGTGAATGTCAGCAAAGTTTTATCGGATAGGGTGTCGTGCCAATTAAGGCACATATCCCCGCCATGATTTGCATCGCGTGCACTCTGCTGCACTTCGAGACACGGCAGGTGAAAACATCGGTTTTTTATGCAGTGATCAATTTTGAGATTTTGAACCAGTTTGCTCCCTTAACATGTAAGCTTTCATGTCAAAATAAAAAAAAAATTGTCAACATTACACATTAAGGTGGTTATTTCATTATATTTTGTCAACTTGTGCCTTTAGATTTCTACCGTAAATCACCAACGTTAACAGGGTTTTCCTGCGTTTATTTTTTTAGCGGCCGACAAAACAAATTTTTATCCCGCCAAAGCCCGGTTTGATCAGTTATTGTGATCTATGAGTGATGTAGATGCCTGCTGCGCATGTTAAATGAGTGACAGAGAGAACGAGCAGAGAGCCCCTCCCCCGCCCCTCTCTCTGTCTTCAAAATAAGCACTGTCTTAACTCTCTCATATTTCACATATTAATCAAAATCAAAAGGTCAGAAGACCCAATCCATGTTGCACGTTGCGCATTCGGACAATTTTGTGGGTGTGCACTCAAAAAATGTTGACTCTTCTCTGACAAGAGAAGTAGTTATCTTCTATTACTATTAAAAGTTTATTCATTTATTTCAATGTTTTAAATATTATACACTTACTGATAATAATTAATTTAATATATATATTTTGTTTGTAGGTTGTGGGTGTCATTAGAAATGTAAAATTTGCTCTGGATGAAACTAATTGCCACTCTGTTTCCCACAGCAACGTATGAAATTGCCTGCACAAAATTAGTCGAGTATGAACAGAACACAGATGTACCAACCAAGTCCGATTCTACAGAGAATATGGGAAGGGGGAAGCGCAGAAAGAGGTGAGGCTATTTGAATTACTACTACTAAATGGATGGTGAAAAATTTCCCAATGACACAGGAAGGACATGTTTTGTGGGAGTTTTGTTAAGTGTATTTGGCTCAAAGCTGTCAAAACGAGGGAGGTAGACAACAGATATACGATTAAGAAATAAATAATATTAAATGTAATCAGTTAATAAAAGTAACAGTCACGTTTTGAGGGGAAAAGAGATGTATACAAATGGATGTGTGCATGCCTGAAGGGAGCATGGGGTGTTGGAACAGATGTTAAGGATCAATGTGAGGGTCTCTCTGGTATCTAGAGTGTAGATACCAGAGATGTATATATTTTTTATGTATATATTTTTTAACCAACTGTTTTTAAAACACTTAAACTCATTGATTGTGCTTGTATATTATAGATTTCTAGGCGAGTGATTTTGTCCAGTGAGGATGAGCCCCATCAGGCCTACACCTCCATCCACCCTCAGGTCATCATCTCCACTATAAAAAAAAGAAGTCAACTTGACATTATTTGTTTTCTGGAGAAAACTATTCTGTACCAAATCTTTTGTAGTTGAGCCAATTCAACATTTAATGTCTATTGGATACAGAAGTACTTAAGAATTTAATTTATATATATATATATATATATATATATATATATATATATATATATATATATATATGTGTGTGTGTGTGTATTAAAATATTTTTTTGTTGTACAAGATTTTTACAGTGTGGATTTTTGCTGAACCAACACAACAAAATTATTCATTTCAAAGTTGTGTTTTTTTTTTTGTTTTGTTTTTTTTTACAGCGCACCGGCTGCATCCACCCTCTGATCTGTGCCGACACCTCCACCGGGCTCCATCCACCCTCAGATCTCTGCTGACACCTCCATGGCCTCCATCCAACTGGCAGTACAACTTTGTGGGCCGAAACGGGAAGAGAGAGTTCAAGGCCTTAAAACTGTATGAAGTAATGGTAGGTGTACATGTGGATAATGTTTTAAGTTGTACTGAGACTAGAAAGCTGTCACAATACCCCAAAGTTATAAACATTATTTACTGGCTATGTTTACTTGCACCCAAATAATCCATTTGTAATTAGATAGACGGCTCAATCAAATTGAAAGACGTTCATGTAAACACCTTAATCGATCCGACTGAGCTTGATCCGAATGAAATTTCGATCGGATTGGAAGGGGTGGTTTATTCCTTTTCTAATCCAATCCAACAGCAAAAAATGACCATGTAAACGCTTAAATCTGACTACTTTCTCATTCGTTCTCAGAAGACTCTGGGGCACATGCGCAGTGCAGTGTTGACACGCATTACGCAGTGCACAAAGTCGGTGCTTGAAGTTTTTTTTAAGTCGGTGCTTGAAGTAACGCTGCACTTAATTTTCACTGATGACTGCAGTGTTAGGAAATAGTATTATAGCATACACTCTAAATAATTTTAATTATAGGCTATAATTCATTGTAATAATAGACCTAAAAAAAATTTAAATCATTTTTAAAGATAGCTAATAGCCTAATCTTTTATTATTCTCACAGCACATATAATATTAATATAATAATAAAAGAAGCTGAACCTAATAGTTATAATAAGACTAGAAAAATGTAACAGGCCTACATTAATTGGAAATACCAAATCCTCTTAATATTGCCAAGGTTTGAAGCTGTTGACAATATCTCTTGCTATCGTCGAGACATGATAATCGTCTGTTGACGCAACCTGGGTTACCGCATGTGTGACTGATATGACGTCACACACGCACAGTGCGTGCACAAACGTTTTAATCAAAATGTATATAAAACACATATAAACGGATATTTGAATCAGATTACAATGTTTAGAGTACATGTAAACAGATCTGCAATCAGATTCAATTCATTCGGATTGGTGAAAATTGGTGCATGTAAACGTAGCCACTGTGTATGGAGTTGCAAGTAAGTTGCCTAACTTGTGTGTTTAAGAGTATGTGTGTAGTTCTAATAATAATCTTAATTTATGTAGCACTTTTCTTTACATAGTGGTCTTTACAGTCCTGGCTGAGAGTTGTGTTGGCACATATAAAGTAAGTGACCGTTATATTTGTTTCTTGCAGGAGGCTTAAAGAAAAGCACCATGACCAGCCAAATCACCTGTAAAGCTGCAGAGAAGGCGGTCATAGAAGGGGGTAATAGACAGGCCCGACAGGCAACCCCTTAACAAGGACTTCAGGCTTTGGGTTCATTTGAGGTGGAAAGTAGCTAATCCTGTCTCTAACAGTGAGGGAACACTGAGCAAAAGTTTTCTTAATGAGAGTTTTCTTAATGTTTTTCTTCATTTTATTTAAATAAAAAGGTAATTAATTGTATTACTGGTCTTGTTATTATTGTAGCTCATTTAATCCAAGGTGTTTGGGTCTTTGGGACCCATTTTAAAGGTTGCTAAAAGAAAAAATATGCTATTTATTATTTTTTCTAACACAAACTCATTGGCCGTCTGAGTGCGGGAGTGTTGTCTTTCTGCACCTGCTATTCCCACACAAAGTTACAAAATTGTTACATTTCAAACATTTTCACCTATTCTGATTAAGTTCTAAGAAATTATCACTAATAATGATAAAATCTTTTCTATTTTTTATTTTTATTGAATTTCCTTGGTTTCTCACAAAAAACAAACGATCATAAATGCGATCTCACAGGGGTAAATAGCTAAAGTAAACATTTGTCAAGTATTTTTTACATGAATTGTTATGGCTGTATTGATTTAAAAGCCTAATAATGTGGTGGGTCCACCAGACCCGGTAAAATTGGCTGTGTAAAAAAATATGAACACGGGTTACAGAACTGTATGGGCTGACTGTAAAATAAGTCCCCAAAAATGAATTTGTTAGCCCATAATAATGGTTATTACCCTTATGGGTAGAATAGCAGGGGCCCATGAGCAGCCCACATGGGGCCCAGGTAAGTGTGGGCCCCATATAGGAGAAACCTGGGTTGCCCGTGTGGGTTTTAGCTAGGGCCCATGTGAAGCCCAACTTCAGCCCATCTGGGCTTGCCCACATGGGGCCACCATGGAACCCCCGGACAAAACTAACTGGGCCCCATCTGGGCAGCCCAGATGGGGCCCACTCACCAGCCCATATCCAACCCTTATGGGCCCCACATGGGTGTGTTGGCAGGGTTATTTCCCTTTCATGCAGCATGCAGCCTGCAGCCAACGAGGTATTTAGTTTATTTGTCTGCATTTTGTGACTGTAAAATGCCATTATATCTGTTGTGCACACTTTCATTTTTGTCAAGCTGATTTTGTATTGTCATTTATACTGTTTAGTTTTCACGGTGGCATTGAAGAAAAGTCTTCAATTAAACCAGTTAAAAGAGAACCACTTGTGTCTGCGTATGCTTGGAGGGAGATACAAATGGTAAGGGGCGTGGTGTTTCCGGACGCTTCAGCGATTGGATTACACTGAAGATTACACTTCATGGCTCTGGATTACACTGGGCCCGCTAACCAATCTGAGCACATTGCGTATTTCGGAGGGAGTGGCTTCATAGAAGCAGGAAGTCAAACGAGCCGTTCATATGACAGTGGAAACAGAGGTGTAGAATAAAGCTAAAATATATGAAAAATACAGCGTTTTCAAAAAAACAAAGCATTATGACATGTTAAACTGCGCCCCAAAAACACAATCAAGCCTAGAAAAAAAAAACATTGAACCACCCCTTTAAGACACAACCGACTGTGTTTACGTGAATACTCATCAAGACAGGCATTTTGATGTATTCGTGTGCTTGCTGAGAGGCGGCTTTCTGTGTGCGCGCACAGAAACAATCTACCACACAACGTGTGAGCACCGAATAAAGTTACTTTCATGTGTCTTGCGCTTGAATGGCTTAAAATCATTTAAATGTCTAAACTGATAAGACTTAAAGACACATGAAAATTATGAACTTTCTTGAGGCAATACTGGCCCTATCTTTGAGAGAGGTTATTAAAGTTTTAGAGACAACAGCCCCCCTAAAAACAGTCTAGAACCGCCCCTGACCCTGTTACTCTAGAAGAGCTGAGACTGCATGTTCCTATCTCAGATTGGACTGTGAGGCCTTGTGATTGGGAGTGTAAAGACCTGTCATATGAGCAAACGTTGAGTTTAGCTATGCATGACACTTCTTTGTCATCACCTCATTAATGAGATATATCTCAGCTAAAGACAGAACGGAGAGACAAAACATGACGGGTAAAAATAGCACCACATGGTCAAGAAAAACATTCTTCCTTTGCCTGCACACTGGTGTGGAAACATGAAGATTTTTGTGTGAATTGTTTCTTTTTGACAGAACTTATTAATTTAGGATCTCATCTTAACTGCAGTTATATCTCTCACGTGTTCTTGTTTAGACCAATTGAAAAGGAAGGCATGCTACGTGCAGAATTGACAAGTATAGCCCACTGTGCTGTGGGTGACTTATATATATACTTACATAAGTGAAGAATAATGACTAATATAGCAACAGACATATAGCACTTGGTAGATGCAAAATGCCAACACATTGTCAGCTGATTTTCTTAAGGCATTCCCCGAAGTCCCACAAAGTCTTTGCAACATGATTTACTGACGTAAGACATGTTTCTGGATCATTGCTTTGTTGATCCTGGAGCAACAATCTTGTCAACAATTGATTACAAAGGGTCACTGGACGTATCAGTTAATGAATTTGTTCTCTGGATTCAAAATAATTGAGTCACAGGGATGATTCAAAACCCCCCACTAATTCAGGAATATTTCCTACTTGAGTAAATCAGGTTAGACGTATAGTTTATTGGTTTAGTTTGGGATAAACGGTTTTTGCAATTTATGAACAAAAATGTAAGAATAAATAAGTGCAGATTAAACAGTGTCTCTCTTATTTTACAAATATTTATAGTCTTTATACTAGTAGAGTCATTCTTCATTTGTGGTGGCAAGTGGTGTCCCTCTACTTTTCAACAGTTTAAAGGAACACTCCACTTTTTTTGAAAATAGGCTCATTTTCCAACTCCCCTAGAGTTAAACAGTTGAGTTTTACCATTTTCGAATCCATTCAGCCGATCTCCGGGTCTGGCTGTACAACTTTTAGCATAGCTTAGCATAGTTCATTGAATCTGATTAGACCGTTAGCATCTCGCTCAAAAATAACCAAAGAGTTTCAATATTTTTCCTATTTAAAACTTGACTCTTCTGTAGTTACATCGTGTACTAAGACCGACAGAAAATGAAAAGTTGCGATTATGTAGGCTGATATGGCTAGGAACTATACTCTCATTCTGGCGTAATAATCTAGGAACTTTGCTGCCGTACCATGGGTGCAGCAGGCGCAATGATATTACGCAGCGCCTGTGACCCCCTGTTTGCACAGGGAGCGTGCCTTGCAACCATGGAGACATTTGTGAGAGGTGCTGCGTAATATCATTGTGCCTGCTGTGAGCAACTCATTTTTTTTTTTATTAACAACTACACCTACCCCATACCCTAAACCTACCCTTAGTGATTTATAGTGCATATACACTTTATGAGCACATGCATCGAACCCACAATCGCATGATCACATGATTGCATATTGTTATATATTGCAATGTTCTGCCAGTTGAGCTACGCGAAACCTGAAATATGATGGAGATAAAAGGGAACAATGCATTAAAATGACAGTGTCCTGTTGTTGGCACGTCCTGATATTGCTGAGTTAGGTGCGTTCCTGGGTCAACATATTTTGTTGATCCTGGAACAACATTCTAGTCTGAAAATTTAATCTTAACCCTATTCCTACCCCTAAACCTAACCCTACCCAAAAGTTATCCCAAAAATCAGAGGGAAATGATAGATGAATAACACTGATGTACAGTAGAAGCACCAATTCATGATTTTAAGCCTAAACTTGACATAATCTGTAAAAGTCCCTCAAATCTGATTGGTTGATTTGAATGTTGTTCCAGGATCAACAAAAATGTTGACCCAGGAACATGTTGAACTCAGCAATATCAGGTTATGCCCTGTTGTTGATAGGGGCGCAACTTTAGTAAACGCTCCAATGGGTCATATTTCAGGGAAGTGATAAACGACCTATATAGGCGTATTGATTGGAGGACATGTTGGTATTGTAAAAGGGATGTTAAGATGCACGCACTGTCCACGATAGTCCGCACAAACTAGTTGAAGTACACCCATTGTAATGTCAAACAATGATATAGCCATTTTTCTTTGTTAATAGTTATGACGAAAAAGTCTGTACACATCTGGCCTAAATATTTATGTTATGTTAGAGGTTTTCAGCTTCGCTTGGCATTCTGATACAGTTCCCACAGGTGCACCTACATAAAGTGTAACAGTGACGCTGATATCAAGTCTTATAAATAACTCAAAATAAGGTGACACTTACCATAGAGAACCGTCCTGCTCCAGCCATGATTGCGAATAAGTTTCTGGTTGATCGACTACTTCAGACGTTTCATCGTCGGACTTCGGCTCGAACTGATACAGTAAAATCGATGCCATCTTTTCTGTCCATACATTATATACAAAGTCTTGCGAATTAATATCTGTTATTCAGTTATGGCATTGGGTGCGCAGTGTGCACAGTAGACCAATCACAAAGGATTGGGCCATCTGACCAATCAGAGCAGTGTAGGCTCACGCAAAGGAGGGGTTTAGAGAGACTGATTGTTCAAACTGTGATGTATACGCGTGAGAGATCACTTCTGTTCAGTTTCACGCACAAACCGATCGTTTCGTGTCTTAGGACATCAATGTGTCGTCGCGAGCTGCAGGGTTTCATTTGGATTTGTCTGTGCATGTTTTTTTTTTTTACTCTCATAGATTTTGTTACCATTGCCATGCATTATACGACTGACAGACTGCAACTGTTGGAGTTAAAAATCATCATTTGTGTTCTACTGAAGGAACAAATTCACCTACATCTTGGATGCCCCGGGGGGTAAGCAGATAAACACTTTTTGGGTGAACTATCCCTTTAAGTTTCCATTTTACTGGATAGCCTATTAAACATATTTTAAATAAAGAGCAATGCATTCTTCTTCCTACTCAAGTAAAATCATCAAAACACCAGTTGATCAAAAGCCATTAAACAAAAGTTATAGAGAAAAGGGTAATTTAGTGGAAAAAAGACAAGCAGTCATTTTTATTTTAAAATATGGAAATTTCAGATCTATTAATTTTAAGAGTTTGTATATTTTCTGAAGAATGACTCTAACTTTAATAGACTTCGACTTTTTTGACACCATGGATAGTTAAAATGTAAAATTGTTTTATTTATGGGTTGATGGGTTTAAATTCTATAATAATGAGTGTAATAATTCTTAGTACCACATGACGCCATTAGAGGGCAGAGTTTGAATTTGTATTGACTGTTTGTGCTGAGTACCCTGGTGCAGAATCAGACTGTAGCACCCGCACTTTGATGTGGGCTACATTAGAGGTTAGATGTCTGTGTCATTGTGCATTTCAGTAGTACTTGTTGACACAGGGTTCTTGGTCTGTGTTATTCTTTCCAATTCACATGCACTGTAATCTGCCCATACTCATGTGCAATGACGCCATCTTGTGCCAAAGCTGATCAGAGAAGATCTGATCCACATGATGCAGTTAACAAAATCTGAAATGAAAAAGACAAGAAACAAAGTGTGAATTTTCTAATTCATCACCATGGGATTTATTTATTTATTTTTTTTTAATTAATGAACATGACCAATGGAAAGACAAGTGTAGTTTTCACTTTCTTAACAGCATATGAAGTGATATGTATGTGAAGTGAAGTACAACAGGCCTAGTGCTTTTGTTATTATTCTTTCAAGAAGATTTAGGCAACCTCCAGTGACGGACAATGAACTTGTTGTTAATTTTTCATTAATGACCAGTAGGGGTCACTCAGTATTTGTGTACATTTTCTTGTTTTGAATGTGATTCTTACTTTCACTGTAACATTCCCATTCATCTCAAGAACATTTTCACGGATTGCTCATACAGCTTTGGAAGTGCTATAATGAGCTGTGAAGATACCAGACAGAAAAATTCAATTTCATGCTTTCAATTTACTTTAACATATCACAACTGCTTAGTGGCTGTTTTTTTCTGACAGAAAGATTGTTTCCCACATAAGTATACAGTTAGCATACAGAGGCTAACTGTCTATGCTAACCAGCTAAACCATCATTTCTCTTACATGATTTGAATAATGTATCATGAACACTAATTTGGACAGTAACAAGGGCCTTAATCCACTATATATTGGGACAATGATGACTCACTGACTTGCAACACGCACTGAAAGTCAGTATTCATCAACAACATCGCAGTATGTTGTATTTGTCATTCATTCTGGTAGTGATTTGAGCTCTTTCCGCCTGTTTGTTTACAGTGTTCCAGGATGGCATTTCTGGATATGGAACACAAGCATGGCCAAATGGAGCGTCAGAAGATGGGCTAGATGTTTCGTGCCTCTCCCACGCTGCACATATGAGCTGTTACCAACATTTAAATGATGTTTCAGGAAGGAGCGAATGTATAAAAGCTACTGCTTTACTATAATATACTGCTATAATTCCCCATAAGTGTGTTTATATATATAAATGTGCTTATTTCATTTTTTAAATGTGTATTTTGTATAAAAAAATAATAATAATAATAATAAAAAAAGAATATGTAGGTCTATTCATAATTTTTAATTGTTGACCCAAGTCTGCTTTCTAGTGTAAATGTTAGCTAGCTTTTTTAGACAACATTAAGGGTTCTTTTGTATGTAAAGCGTCCTTTGTTTTTAAATGATTAATTTTAATAAACATTAAATTATTATTAATAAATTAAATATTTTTCATAAAGACATGAAAATGACTGTCTTGACAGACAAATATGTGTGTTCTGGGACATTGTGCTGTATCATTCTCAATCTCTATAAACAGAAGAGAGTCCTCAGAGCGGGGCGTCCTCTTGAGTTCTGTCCCAAATCCCCATGGCCCGTCTCTAGGGCTCTCACGTCACTCTTTCCGTCAGTCTCATAGGGGTCCGACATCTGCCACCAACCAAAGCCCAATTTTATTATCAAACACAATTTGGTACAATCGTGTTATTTACTGTCTGTGACACATAGTAAAAGTCATATTGTGAGTTTTTGTAACTCACTAAAGCATATGATTTTTCTAAAAGAAAAACAAAAACAAAACAGTATTTTTGTTTTGTTTTTGAGTTAAAATCTACAAGATTCTCTTTTTACTGGAAAAGACAAAGATACCCATTAAGAATATGATTGTTTGCAGTATATGGTATGTTTAAATGTTTGCCCATGTTCATGTCAGAATTCATCTAGCATACAGCAGTATTTGCTCATAATTTAGATGGCTGCATGTGCAATGAGGGCATCTCTGCAAATCCCAGTAGATTGAAATGCAATGATCTGACTGTGTTATCTGGAGAAAACACACACTCTTTTTACATGCTCAGGAAGAGAAAGACAGGAAAGGACATCAGCGTGCAGGAATGCTCTGGCTATGATTTCCTCCTGTCGCTCCTCTTAATTCCTAATCTGAGGGGAAAGCTGTCTATCTAGGGGATTTGTACAGCTGTCAATTAAAATCCCTTGACACAACCCTCCCCCTCTCCCTCCCCCTCTCTTTCTCTTTATTCACCGCTTTTCTCATTCTCTGTGTTTCTTCTCTTCACTGGGGCTGTGAAGTCTATAAAGTTAATTTGAAATAGTCAGAGGCGACCTTTGCAATTCGGAGGCACATTTCAAAGAAACAGTCAGAGGCTCCCTAATGAGAAGAAAGACAGACAAAAACATTGCATGTAATGTGACTGCTATTACGTTATTATCTCTGTTATATTTAATGTTATCTCATATTTCACTATTAATAGTTTATCTATAAATGCATTCTCTCTTTAACCAGAACAATTGTTACAATCACAAACTGAAAACAAAAACAGCATTCATCAGCTCACTCTCTCAGCCCCTCAGCTAAAATAAAAGGATACTAAAACCGCCAGTAGGTGGCAGCAAATCATTGTCTTAACAAGTGAATCATTGAATCATTCAGTTAAATGATTTGTTTAAAATGGCAGACTCATTCATGGACAAGGCAAGTGAAGGGCTGCGTCCGAAAACTTGCCCAATCAGGCAATGACTTTGCAGTTAGCATTTGTGCCTGATAGTACCTCACGAAACTGATTTCAGATAGGTTTCTGAGGCGGCTTAACGGTTAAATGATCTACAACAAAATAGAGTAAGCTTTGATAATACCTTAAGTGAATATTTAATTACTATACTAATTTCTCTGTAGAAATGACATCAATTGCAGAAATAGTTCGTCAAAAACATACATTTACAGACAAACTGACCACTAACTGCAACTTTCAGGCACCATCTTTATTTTTTAGCTTAACTGTCATGGAATGGAATGCACAGGATACATCTATCTAAAAATCGATCAGATGAAGGTATCTCAGCAGACAGGAAGTGAAGCTAACATTGAATTTGGATGTGTCTTGATGCCTTCCTACCTTAGAATACATCCTCCAAAGGCAGCATTTTTAAGCTTTTAGACGCAGCCACTGTCTTTATGAGTAAGTCATTGAGTCATTCATTAGACTGATTTGTTCAACAATGCGGAATTAGTCAGTAACCAAACATCACTTTATTGCTTGGAGACATGCAATGGCTCCACTATGGATTTGTTTAGAACTATTTTCATTGGCAAAATAGAGCAAAAACAGACAATGCTGACAATGCTGTGTCTCTTTATGTAAGTCACTTAATATTCTTGTTTATTGAACTGTTGTATAAAATCAATATCACATTTGCAAACATGCAGACAGTTTTTTTGCACCATATCTTAGATTTTGGCAGTGGCAGACAGTAACAAAGTATTTACCCATGCATATAAGATAGTGCCTGTAATAGATGTCACCAATTTTTTGTCTGAAGGAGCTGTGCAGGCAAGCCCGAGGCATGGCAATGAGACACATTGTTTTGTTCCCCTTCACAGGAACCATGGTTACATTTGTAACCTGAGATGTTCCCTTTCGAAGTGGAACTCAACACTGCATCTTGGATCACTTCTATGGGAACAAATATCCACTCTGCCATTCTGGGGGAATGCCTGCCTCATTAGCTGTGCCTATGCACAACCAAAATGGACATAGCATTATTGACTCTACGGACTTGTTTAGCCAGAGTCAGAGGCATCAATCATACAGGGCACATCCTAAGCCTCATTGACCTGTCAATGGGTAACATTTCCTTGACCATTACCCAAGCTCATATGCCCCGTGACAAGGAAAGTCCCAGCCTTTTTCAATCTTTCTCCCTTTTTTGTAGGCCCAGGCTTAACCACCTGTGGCCCAGGAGCAGAGCTCTAAGGTTTAGCTATGTCAGCTCCTTCAGCTTGACACAGCTATTTGGGAATACTGGCAAGAAGAGCTGCTAAAAGCCAATTAGGGAGTGGAGGACCATACATTAAAACCAGTCACACTGATGCCATTCCCCATAGCAATGGTCCAGGTCACAGTGTTGAGTTCCATTTTGAAAGGGAACCTTTTTATTCTTAATAACATGCCATGGTGAATCATAATAAGATCAGGAATCAGGATTAACTTTCCTTTCCTTTCCTTTCCTTTCCTTTCCTTTCCTTTCCTTTCCTTTCCTTTCCTTTCCTTTCCTTTCCTTTCCTTTCCTTTCCTTTCCTTTCCTTTCCTTTCCTTTCCTTTCCTTTCCTTTCCTTTCCTTTCCTTTCCTTTCCTTTCCTTTCCTTTCCTTTCCTTTCCTTTCCTTTCCTTTCCTTTCCTTTCCTTTCCTTTCCTTTCCTTTCCTTTCCTTTCCTTTCCTTTCCTTTCCTTTCCTTTCCTTTCCTTTCCTTTCCAAACCTTTCCTTTCCTTTCCTTTCCAAACCTTTCCTTTCCAAACCTTTCCTTTCCAAACCTTTCCTTTCCAAACCTTTCCTTTCCAAACCTTTCCAAACCTTTCCAAACCTTTCCAAACCTTTCCAAACCAAAAAAATGATTACAAAGGTTTGTTTCTATAATTATTTACAAAAATATAATAATTTTATCTCTAAAACACATTTTACGGTGTAGAAAAAAGTAACTAACAAATAATATCACAGCTCACCTTTTACGATCTAATCAGATCCGGAGTGCAATAAACTACATACTGATTATATCCACCTTTTTCCTGAGTAAACGATACCACCACAAGGAATTCCATTTGGATGCTGTCCTGTTCCGGTCTCCATAGAAACACATTGTCAAAACAGGATAAAAAGAGCATGTGAATGTACTAAACAGAAACTTTTGAACATTAATAAAAATTAAAAAAAAATCCCAGGATTAACTTTTGTGGTTGTTGGCTGCTACATAACAGCAATAAACTGAAGAAATGCTTGGAAAGTATGTGTTTTGAACACCAGCAAATCTGAAGAGAATGTCCATATATGGCACCATATGTCTTGCAGTTTATGCTAGACTGACAAGAGAAAATGAGCATGGCTTGCAGCACTTAAATTAAAATACTCCCCAAAGAGGGTATATATGCACTCTAATAATTTTGAGAACAAAATCCCACAAACTTTATCCCAATAGGGAGCTGCATGTGGGATATGAGCGCTCATATGTTTTTAGTGCAGTTTACTTTGGACAGCTTTGTTTCATCTACGCACTCATTAAACTTTGACAACTAAGGCGCTGACAAAAAACAGTATTTGCTACACTGTAAAGCCATCTTTTTAAACCATTTTCATAGGCTTAACATTACATTATCAGCTCGGAAAATGCGCTAATTTGACTAGAAACACCGGAGAAATGTACAGCATCATTCCAGTGCGAGCCGGGCAAAACTTCTGAATTCAGAAAAAGGTGCATATAATTTTTTTTTTTTGAGGATAAAATAAGTAATTATTGTTACGGAACACAGACTCACAACGTAGAAATGAATATGAGAGTTTATTGATCGTGGCAGGAAATGCAAACAGGCAGGTGATTATGACAGTCAAAGCAAGAATGCAATTGTGAAGGAGAATACTGACAGTTCTTTGTTTTGAAGGTGGTTGGAGGAGGTCATGGATACGAGCAGCTGAGCACATACTTCGGTGAGGGTGGTGGAACATGGAAGGAGTCCGGGAACAGGAGACGCTAGAGACACAGACGAATGGGAAGACACTGGAGACAAGGAGGATTGGGAGAGACATAGCAACAACAATGCATGGAGATAAGTAATGTGGGTAAGCGAGTCCTTACTCGAAGTTGAGACCAGACAAAGTGCCAGTGTGAAGTGTTCTTAAATGCTGCAGTGATGATGAGGTGATGACGATCAGGTGCAGGCGATTAGTACACTAGTGATTGTGACCTCTGTGATTGGATGGTGATGGAGCCTAAATGATCTCTGACAGTACAATCTCCTGGATCTTCCTCTCCGCTTGCCCGTTAGACTGCGGATGGTATCCTGATGACAGACTGACGGTCACACCTAGGAGCTTGAAGAAAGCCTTTCATACCTGGAAGATGAACTGTGGGCCTCTGTCTGACACTATATCCTCTGGGATACTGTAGTATCGAAATACATGATTGAAGAGGAGTTTCGCTGTTGTAGGTAAGCCCTTCAGAGGAATCAAACGACAGGATTTAGAGAATCGGTCAGCATTGACTAGGATACATGTGTTACCTTCTGATGGAGGTAGGTCGGTGGCGAAGTCTACTCCTAGGTGTGACCAAGGGCGCTGAAGTACGGGCAAGGGAAGAAGTTTGCCAGAGTTCTTGTTGCCTGGACGATAGGAGATGGTGAAATTGAACCGTGTGAAGAATAAAGTTCATCTTGCCTGTCTGGGATTGAGACGTTTAGCGTCACGGAGATACTGGAGATTCTTGTGGTCAGTGAGAATGGTGAACTTCTCCTTGGCTCTCTCCAGCCAATGTCTCCACTCCTCCAATGCTAGCTTGATGGCCAGTAACTCTGTTTCTGATGTAGTAATTCATCTCCGCTGGGGAGAGCTTCTTTGAAAAGAAGGCGCATGGATGGAGTCATTTGGATTCCCCTGCTGCTGAGAAAGCACTGCTCCTACCCCAGTGGTGGATGCATCGACCTCAACGATGAAGGGCTTGTTGGGGTCAGCATGGATGAGAAGCGGTGCTTTAGTGAAGGAGTCTTTGAAGCTTTGGAAAGCCTGGGTGGCAGCTGGTGTCCAGGACTTGGGCTTATTTCAGAGACGATTGGTGAGTGGAGCTGTGATGGAACTGAAGTTTTGAATGAAACGATGGTAGAAGTTTGAAAATCCCAGGAAACGTTGATGCTCTTTGATGGTGGAAGGTGTTGGTCAGTTATGTACTGCATCGACCTTCCCCTCGTCCATCTGGATACCGTGTTCACTTCCAGGCAGAGCTGCATACTACGATTGGTGCGGATGGAGAGATGGATGAATCGTTCTAGCCCGATGACGTCGTCGTATGCAAGCCAGATGCAGTCGCAACAGAGGCTTTAACCCTTGACGATAGGTGGTAATGAGAGAGCGCTCGTTGCAACCACTGGCCGCTGCTAGGATTCTGAACTGAAGACCATATATAGAAACAGACTTTTTTTTCTTGATAAAGATATACTTGCTCACCAACAAATGAATCACCATCAGGAACCCCACAGACCTCACGAAAATGATAGTTTTCCAGATAGTTTGAGCCCAGTGATGTGCTCTTCCTCTCAGCAGGGTAATAATGAGGGCGAATTTGGCTCTCTCGGTGGTGAAACGGTGCGACTGCATCTCCAGGGCCAGGGAACATTAAAGGAGGAATCCGTCGCAGTCCTCCGCCGAGCCAGAGTAGAGCACTGGTGTGGCCGGGGACTGGATACCACTGGTGGTGAAGGAGTGACGGTGATAGGTGATGCAGAAGTGAGAGCGTCCACGACCTCCTGGAATGGATAGGGTGCACTTCCGCACTTCTGTTACGGAACACAGGCTCACAACAATGTAGAAATGAATATGAGAGTTTATTGATCGTGGTAGGAAGTGCAAACAGGCAGGTGAGTATGACAGTCAAAGCAGGAATGCAATCGTGAGTGAGAATACTGACAGTTCTTAGTTTTGAAGGTGGTTGGTGGAGGTCATGGATACGAGCAGCCGAGCACACACTTCGGTGAGTATGGTGGAACATTGAAGGAGTCTGGGAACAGGAGACGCTGGAGACATAGATGAATGGGAAGAAGCTGGAGACAAGGAGGTTCGGGAGAGACGTAGCAACAAAAATCGATAGAGGTAAGTAGTGCACGTAAGTGAGTCTTTACCAGACAAAGTGCCAGTGTGAAGTGTGCTTAAATGCTGCAGTGATGATGAGGTGATGACGATCAGTTGCGGGTGATTAGTACTCTGGTGATTGTGACCTCTGTGATTGGATGTTGATGGAGCCTGGCCGATCTCTGACTATTATAGCATTTATTTTTATATTTAAAAGCCATTATTGACATAAATACACAGCAGTAGATCAGACATTAATTTATTATTTATAACGGAACATAATATATCATTTTTTTTCAACTTAACAAATAACACAAAAATCTATTTTAATAAATGCCATTATTAAGTGGTATGAAATTCCCACTTCAGAATTACAATATGCATTGATTTTCATGCTAACAATAAAATAAAAGGATATTAATAGGTCATTGTCCATCCCTTGTCATAAAATGTCTGTATGTGTTGGAAAATTTCAAAATTAATCACGCATCACCAAAATATACTTTAGATCTATTGGTTCATATTTTTCATGCCCACATAGTATTTATGACATCATCAGAAAAGGAAAGTCATTTCAGAATTGAATAAAAAAAAATACATTTTTATAATAGAATAACTCATATTCACAGATTCACAACGCTGTTCGACCATAAATGTGTATTAAGAAAGTACATTTTTATTTATTTTGGATGTAAAGGGCAGAATTAGCAGGCAGATACAGACATGCTGTGCACGTGTGGCCACTTTATTCACTGATACAAAAGGTGCTGCAGACAGACTTCAGTCTTGTTTAGAGCAAGAGAAAGACCTTTCCCTTCCGCTGACATGATGAAGAGATGACTCAACCGTCTGTGCTGCGCAGAAGGGTTTAACCCGTTCATGAGCGGCAGGAACAGGCAGGACGCCCAGCAATGACAGCAGCTGCCGTCTGATTCTTCAAAAGAACTCATATTACTGATGCTTTATGTAATGCTCACATGAAACATACCATCAAGCCCCTCAGCATCAAACCCAAACAGATTAGGATGAAAACATAGAAACAATAAATAGACAAATATTATAAAAACAACAACATTATTATTATTGTTATTTCTGTGCCTCATATATAATGTAAAAATATTAGCGTAAAATTTAATTTAAAATTACAGTGACTACAAAGGCTTAAAATATATGAATCAAAAGCTAATTTTAAAAAAATGCTGCTGTTTTTTTGTTTGTACATATATGCCCTGACATCAGCTCAGATCTGCTGTCAGGACGCTTTACCTTCATAGCAGTGCACTCAAACCAGCCCTCACCGGCTAACTCTCTCTCTGTGCACAGATGCCACAGGCTCTCTGTGTTTGCTCTTGAGTGCATGATGGTCAGTGTTAGTCATCAGCCCTTCTGTTCCCTGCAGGTACTTCATGACTTTTTTTTTTCATTCCAACTTCTGTCTTTACTCAGTGCACTGAAAGGGGCATCGGATAATAACACTTTAAAGGGCTTGTGTCGTGAGGAAACTCATTTCCTTTGATCTTTTGAGATAAAAGACTTGATTGTACTATTAAAACATACTGTGACTTTCGTGAGTCAATCCATTTGTTGAAGCTGAACTGTACATATTCAGCTCACACAGTAGAGCATGATGCTAGCAATGGCAATGTCATGGGTAAAAACTTTTTAGTTTCAACATCAAATTCATTTTAAGTTAAATATACTGTGGTTTGTATTCCAAGCAGCTTATTTAAGTTGAGCTAAGTAATGTAACATTTCCTGCAACTTGAAATCTCTCAGTTGTATTTACTTAAAGGATTAGTCCACTTTAAAATAAAATTTTCCTGATAATTGTTACAACAGAGACGGCACGGAGGCAGATGTAAAAGCAAACAAGGGTGTTTTATTGATATCAGCAGAGATGCAGGTGAGTATATAGCAATGATGATAGCAGAATGAGTAGCAGAGAGATAATACTGTCCTTTTGTTGATTGTAGAATGGAGAATGAAGAAGACGCTGGAGACTGGAGACTTGGGAACACTTACACTCAGAAGGGAAGGCACATGAGGAAGACTGGAGACGCTGGAGACAGGTAAGTATCGAGCTGGAGTCCTTAAGGTAAGCATTCATGTGACTGAAGTGCAAACGAGACCAGACAGTGAGTGTGTGTGAGTGTGAGTCTCTTGTAGTGCGGGTGATTGCAGTGCTGATGATGTGCAGGTGGCGGTGATTAGTACTCTGGGGATTGAGTGCGCTGGTATTGGTGGACGGTGGAACCTGACGTGTCTGTGACAGTACCCCCCCTCCCACGTCCCGCTTCTGAGGGCCGAGGACCCCGGCGTCGTGGTGGTCATCCTCTTGGGCGTGGGGCAGGTCTGTCAGGGTGGCTGGCGTGGAACACTTGTAGAAGATTGGGATCGAGGATATCATTTCTGGGGACCCATGAGCGCTCCTTGGGACCGTAGCCTTCCCAGTCCACCAGATATTCCAGTAAACCACCACGGCGCCGGGAGTCCAGTATTTCAGGAACCTCGTAGGCTGCACCGTCATCCAGGATGAGTGGAAGGGGTGGCTCGGCGGCTGCCACGTCAGGTTCTGTGGAGGGAGAAACAGAAGGGTGGTGAGGTTTGAGAAGTGATACGTTTTGGATGAATATTGTGGAGGAAGTTGAAGGCGATACGTGACGGGGTTGATCTGTCTGATGATGGTGAATGGGCCAATGAAGCGGGGACTCAGCTTCTTGCAGGGCAGATGCAGTCTGATGTCCCTGGTTGACAGCCAGACCTTCTGCCCCGGTTGGTAGGATGGAGCGTTGGAGCGCTGAAGGTCGGCTGTCATCCTGCGTCTGTGCAGGGCTCTTTGCAGCTGGTGGTGAGCTGAGTCCCAAACACTCTCGCTCTCCCGGAATCAGTAGTCGACCGCTGGAACTCCGCTTCCCAGGTGAACAGTGGGGGTTGGTAACCGAGCACGCACTGGAAGGGTGTGAGTCCAGTAGATGGTTGCCGTAAGGAGTTTTGTGCATACTTGGCCCAACCCAGATACTGGTTCCAGGAGTCCTGGTGGCCGTGACAGAAGGTACGCAGGAAGCGGCCGATCTCCTGGATCTTCCGTTCCATCTGCCCCTTCGACTGAGGATGGTATCCTGATGACAGACTGACGGTCACACCCAGGAGGGATAGGAAAGCCTTCCAGACACGAGAGATAAATTGGGGTCCTCTGTCTGAGACGATGTCCTCTGGGATACTGTAGTATCGGAAAATGTGGTTAAACATGAGTTCAGCAGTTACCATAGCAGTAGGTAGACCTCTCAGGGGAATCAGATGACAGGCTTTGGAGAAATGGTCTACTACTACTAGGATGCATGTGTGGCCGTCAGATGCTGGGAGATCCGTAATGAAGTTCACTCCCAGGTGTGACCACGGTCGCTCAGGAACGGGCAGAGGATTGAGCTTGCCGGCTGGTAGATGGCGAGGGCTCTTTGAGATGGCGCACTCCCTGCAGCCCTGCACGTACCTTCTGACGTCACTGGCCATGTTGGGCCACCAGAAGCGCTCCTTAAGCAGCAAGAGGGTCTCATTGACCCCCGGGTGGCCAGTGCCAAGTGACGAGTGAGCAGAGTGAATGAGTGGAGGGAGATGTGCTGCAAGCCTTGGGGACAACCCGGTGGAGCGTTGGAGGAGGCATTGGAGGAGGGTAAGGTCTCTTCTGACCATTGAATGGGTCTCACGAAGATAGACTCTGGAAGGATTGTTTCAGGAGTTTCGTTCTTCTCATCTGGAGCGTGGAGATGGGACAAGGCATCTGCCTTAATATTCTTGGAGCCTGGATGATAGGAGATGGAGAAGTCAAATCTGGAGAAAAACATGGCCCAACGAGCTTGACGGGGATTAAGTCTCTTAGCCCTTGAGGTATTCCAAGTTCTTATGGTCTGTCAACACTTGAAGATGTTTGGCACCCTCCAGCCAATCCTCCATTCCTCCAAGCTTGAGCAGGGTTCGCGGTCACTGAGTATAGTTGACCTCCGCCGGGTTGAGCTTGCGGGAGAAGGCGGCATATGGGTGGATCTACTTGCTCCCCTGCTGCTGAATAATACCGCTCCCACTCCTGGGTGGAGGCGTCCACCTCTACGACGAATGGCAATCTGGATCGGGGTGGATGAGGAGGGGAGCGGTGGTGAAGGCATGCTTGAGGGCCAAGGCGTGGTGGCTGCTGGGACCAGGACAGAGACTTGGGCTAGACAGAGAAGATTGGTGAGTGGGTTGACGATTGAACTGTAGTTTTTGATGAAGCGGCAGTAGAAATTGGCGAAGCCTAGGAAGCGTTGGAGTTCTTTTATGGTGGAAAGAGTGGGCCAGGACTTGATTGCTTCCACTTTCCCCTCGTCCATCCAGTGCCACTGTGATCAATTATATATCCCAGGAAGTGGACGAGGGCTGGTGGAAGGAGCACTTTTCTGCCTTGAGGAAGAGATGAAATTGCCGTAAGCATGGAGGACCTCCGCAACGTGTGGAATTTTCGGCAGCTCCGGGAGTATATGGAGTCGCAATGTACACCAGTACAAACTGTGGAAGAACTCCCGGGCACCTCGTGGATGAAATCCTGAATACGGAGGGGGTCTTCCACTCATCCCCCTCGCTATCCGATGAGGTTGTACGGCGCGGAGGTCCAGCTTAGTGAACACAGGGCACCACGGAGATGTTCCAGGGCCGCTGGGAAAGGGAAGTATCCAGAACTTGACTGTAATCTTATTCAGGGAGCGATAGTCTATGTAGGGCCGCAAGCCTCCGTCCTTTTTCGCCATGAAGAAGAAGCTCAAAGCAGCAGGGGAAGTAGACGGGCAGATGTATCCTTGGTTAAGGGCCTCTTCGATGTATTCCTCCATGGCCTTCTAGATTCTTCCCCTAGGCACTGGCTCACCCGGTAACAGATCGATGGCACAGTCCCATGGCCGGTGTGGTGGCAGCTTGGAGGCTCGTTGCGGGCAGAAGACGTCGCTGAAGGGGGCGTAACAGGATGGAATATCCACTGAACATTTCTAAAGAGGGCTTTCGATGGAGGTGGTACAGATGGAGATGTCTTTGGAGTGTGGAGACTTGGGAACAGGAACTTTGGAGAAGCAATCGGGAAAGCAGTGTTCGCCCCACTTCAGGATCTCGCCCGTGCGCCAGGAGATGGTAGGGCTGTGCTGCTCCAGCCACGGGCACCCTAGAACCACGTTAGCGGTGGAATCCTCCAGAACCAGCAGATGGATGTCTTCAATATGCAGAATACCCACACGAAGCTGAAGGGGACCCACACATCGGCTGATCTTCTTGCGACTCAAGGGTTTGCCCGTGATGGAGTGGACTTGGTAGATGGTCGGAGAGGGCGAGGTCTTGAGCTTGAGTTGTCGGCAGAGGGAGCCGGAGACGAAGTTTCTTGCTGACCCTGAATCGAGGAGCGCCACCACTGGAACAGATACATCAGCGGCAGTAAGGGTTACAACAGTAGTGAGTGGTTTCATCTTTTTAATGGAGGGAATGATTGCACTCACCACGGGACGAAGAGGACGGATTGGGCATGCGGAGAGTACATGCCCAGGAGCACCACAATATAACAGATTCAGGGTCAGCCTTCTTTGACGCTCTGTAGGTGAGAGACGGGAATTGTCGAGTTGCATGGGTTCGCTGGCTGGTTCTGGGGAGCTGACGGGTTCGGACCGACGGAGGAGGATGTTGGGAAGTGGCTGGCCCTGGTGTTCTTCGAGACACGACTGCATAAGAGAGCCTACGCAGATAGCAAGCTGGATGAAGCATTCTAGGCCGATGGAATCCTCTTATGCAGCGAGATGCAACCGCACTCTGGGTTCCAACCCCTGACGAAAGGAGGTGATGAGGGCATATTCGTTCCATCCACTGGTGGCTGCTAGCGTTCTGAACTGCAAGGCATAATCATTCACAGACTTGGATCCTTGTTTAAGATTATAAAGTTTCTCACCAATTGATAGATCTGCGAGGGGTTTGCCGAAGACCTCACGGAAGTGAGAGACGAAGGATGCATAGGATTGAACAACAGAGCCTTTCTGTGTCCAGAGGGAATCCGCCCAGCGCAACGCTTTACCTTGCAGTTGAGAGATGATAAACGCTATCTTTGCAGTGTCTGTGGGGTAGAGATGCGGTTGCATCTCCAGGACCAACTCACATTGCAGGAGGAATCCGCTGCAGTCCTCCGCCGATCCTGAGTAGGGCGCTGGTTTGGCCATGGGACTGGCGTGAACCGCAGGTGAAGGTGAGGGAGTGGTGGATGCGGAAGCAACGGTGGGTGCTGGTGACGGTGGCTGTGGTTGTGGGGTGAGTGCTCGGCACAAGGCGTCCACGAGCTCTTGAAATGGGTCCGTTAAACTCATGCTGATATCCAGTTGGTATGGTCTGGTCTTCTGTTACAACAGAGACGGCACGGAGGCAGATGTAAAAGCAAACAAGGGTGTTTTATTGATATCAGCAGAGATGCAGGTGAGTATATAGCAATGATGATAGCAGAATGAGTAGCAGAGAGATAATACTGTCCTTTTGTTGATTGTAGAATGGAGAATGAAGAAGACACTGGAGACTGGAGACTTGGGAACACTCACACACAGAAGGGAAGGCACACGAGGAAGACTGGAGACGCTGGAGACAGGTAAGTATCGAGCTGGAGTCCTTAAGGTAAGCATTCATGTGACTGAAGTGCAAACGAGACCGGACAGTGAGTGTGTGTGAGTGTGAGTCTCTTGTAGTGTGGGTGATTGCAGTGCTGATGATGTGCAGGTGGTGGTGATTAGTACTCTGGGGAGTGCGCTGGTATTGGTGGACGGTGGAACCTGACGTGTCTGTGACAATAATTTACTCACCCCCATGTCATCCAAGATGTCCATGTCCTTCTTTCTTCAGTCGAAAAGAAATTAAGGTTTTTGATGAAAACATTCCAGGATTATTCTCCTTATAGTGGACTTCAATGGCCTCCAAACGGTTGAAGGTCAAAATTATAGTTTCATTGCAGCTTCAAAGGGCTTTAGACAATACCATAGGAATACCAAGGATACCAAGGAATAAGGGTCTTATCTAGCAAAACGATCGTCATTTTCTAAAAAAAAAAAAAAAATACAACTGTACAGTGGCAAGAAAAAGTATGTGAACCACTTGCAGAATCTGTGAAAATGTGAAAATTTTAATAAAATAAGAGAGATCATACAAAATGCATGTTATTTTTTTTATTTAGTACTGTCCTGAGTGAGATATTTTACATAAAATATGTTTACATTTAGTTCACAAGACAAAACAATAGCTGAATTTATTAAAATGGCCCCATTCATAAGTATGTGAACCATTGATTCTTAATACTGTGTGTGGTTACCTGATGATCCACGACTGTTTTTTTGTTTTGTGATGGTTGTTCATGAGTCCCTTGTTTGTTCTGAGCAGTTAAACTGAGCTCTGTTCTTCATAAAAATCCTCCAGGTCCTGCAGATTCTTCAGTTTTCAAGCATTTTTTTTTGCATATTTGAACCCTTTCCAGCAGTGACTGTATGATTTTGAGATCTGTCTTTTCACACTGAGGACAATTGAGGGACTCAAACTCAACTATTAAAAAAAGTTCAAACATTCACTGATGCTTCAGAAGGAAACATGATGCATTGAGAGTCAGGGGGGTGAAAACTTTTGAACAGGGTGAAGATGTCACAATTTTTCTTATTTTGTTTAAATATCATTGTTTTTCATTTAGTACTGCCCTTCGGAAGCAACAGAAGATACTTGCATGTTTCCCAGAAAAAAAATTAAGTACAATTTACCTTGATATTTGAATTCAAGTTTTCACCCCCCGGCTCTTAATCCATCGTGTTTCCTCGTGTTGCATCAGTGAATGTTTGAACCTTTTTTAATAGTTGAGTTTGAGTCCCTCAACCGTCCTCATTGTGAAAAGACGGATCACAAAATCATTCAGTCACTGCTGGAAAGGGTTCAAATATGCAAAAAATGCTGGAAAACTGAAATTTCTGCAAGACCTGGAGGATTTCTCTGAAGAACAGAGCTCAGTTTAACTGCTCAGAACAAACAAGGGAGTCATGAAGAACCATCACAAAAAAAAAAAAAAAAAAAAAAAACAGTCGTAGATCATCCAGGTAACCACACACAGTATTAAGAATCAATTGTTCACAAACTTTTGAAAGGGGCCATTTTAATGAATTCAGCTATTTTTTTAAATAAAATATAATAAATAAAATAAAATAAAGTAAAATATCTTACTCAGGACAGTACTAAATAAAAAAATAACATGCATTTTGTATGATCTCGCATAGCTTACGCATGTTAGGCGTAGGACATACAGCGTAAGCTTTTTGAAGAATACGGAAGGCGGAATGGCGGAACCACTTGCAAGGCGATCATTTGTGTTTATAAAGCATATACAGTTGTATTTTTTTTTTAGAAAATAATAAAAAAAATTATCAGAAAAATTTTATTTGAAAGTGGACTAATCCTTTAAACAGCAATCTGATTTACTTGTTACTCCAGTAAATTACTGTAAGTGTTTCAATCATCCAACTACCAATAGCACACATACATGTGCTGGAAATGTTTTTTTTCCATTTAAGGTACCTGGAAAAAGATAAATCCTTCCTCTCTCTGTGGAACGAAAAGAGAGAAGAAGGTTCATGCCTTCATTTCAGCTCACCTAGATTACTGCAGTTCGCTCTACTATGGAGTTAATCACTTATCTATAGAGTGTTTACAAATGTTTCAGAATGTCGCAGTCAGGCTGTTGATGGGCAGACAAAGCTAAATGTGAACATATCTCCCCTAGATTTTAACATATTAATTTTATAAGTCACAAAATGGACTAGCTCCTGAATATCTTTCTGAAAAGTGAAGACATTCCTCATAACCCGTCGAAAATGCTTAGTGTGCTTTCACACGAGCACTTTTGGTACACATCCAGGTGTAAAAATTAGGTTTGCTTTGATGATGTGAACACTGTTTTCCTGATGCGCACCCGTGAACCGTACCCGAGTTCGCATAAAAAGGGTGGTCTGGGGTATTCAGATCATGTAAACTCTGGTACTGATGTACCTGCTGATATGAATGCAATCATACTAAATCCACTACTAATTCCACTTTCCTGGAAGTGAGCACTATTGATAACATATGATTTGATAAAACTGTGTTTGTGTGTGTCTCACTCACTTTCCTGACAAGAGCGACTCACGCAATGCAACCAGAGAATGTATATCTCATTCTGTTCCTTGACACATTTGCAGTACTCACAGCAGATAGACGCAAGTGTCGTTATGTGCTGACACTTTGAAAACAAATCCAATCCTATGCATTTTGCCGTCTCTTCTGCATTGTTGTTACCACGCAGGAGTTGATGAGGCAAGCGTACCACAGTCCGAACCCAAATAATATACAGTATATGACCACAATCCGGTGGGGGATGGGGAGCAATCGTACTTGGGTTCAGACCAGGCAATCGAATCAAGTGTGAAAGCACCCTAAAATTCGGGGGTCTAGGATTGCTCTCTGTCTGTAGTTCTAGGCTGAAACATAGAGGGAACCAAGTTTTCGCTACAGCCGGCCCTAAACTTTGGAATAATCTGCCAGTATCTATCAGAACAGCGTAATCTCGTTCTGTTTTTAAATCAAAGCTCAAAACTAAATTTCTGTGGCCTTTAATGTTGATGAATCTGTGAAACAGTGAAAAATATGCTTACATTCATTATATATGGTTCTACTCTTCAGCACAATGTAACCTCCCAAAATGCAGACATAACAGAAACTCTTTTAAAACCAAACATAACAGAAATTAAAGACTTACAGGTCTCCCCTTATATTAATCTTGTGCAAAAACCAATCCAATCTCACAGCAATTCGTACGTATTTTACGAGGTGGCAAATTTGTACGAATTTATACAACCTCACCTGTACGATTTCATAAATTGTTTTGCTGAATCGTATGTATTTTACGAGTTGCCAAATTCGTATGAATTCGTACGAATGACCTACCACTAACCCCGCCCTTAAACCTACCCGTCACTGGGGTTAAGACAAATAGTATGAACTCGTACGAGTGAGGTTGTACGAGTGAGGTTGTACGAATTCATACGAATTAACCACCTCGTAAAATACGTATGAATTGGTCGTGAGATAGAGTTGGCAAAAAACACATAAAATACCATGGGCCCTATTTTAACGATCTAAACGCAAAGTGTAAAGCGCACGTTTTGAAATGGGTTGTCCCTATTCTCTTAATGAGTAATGGGCGTAACGTTCAATAAACCAATCAGAGTGTTATCTCCCATTCCCTTTAAGAGAGATGCGCTCGCGCCATGGCGGACTGCTATTTACATGGCGGAATTTGTTGGCGGAAAAGCTGAACACTTTTTAAGCGAAGAAACCGATCTGCTCGTGCGCGAAGTTAAAGTCAGTTAATATATATGTGTGTGTATTGACACGATTGTTCAATTAATTAGCCAATTTCGTTCATCATTATAAGTAGTAATAGGCTGAATTGAAAATAGGTAGCCTAATTCTAATACACGCAATAACTATTCATCATTACATTTTTATATTTATGTAGCCTACACAATAATATTCTTTTACACGGTAATCCTTTTGTTTTTAATATTTGGCATGTTTGTGTGATGCGCATCCCTGTGTGTAATAAGCAAAGTCAACGCGCACTGTGGACGCGCCCAGAGGCGCAGTTTCTACCAACGCGCTCTAACAAAAAAAATATTGCGCCATTGACTTTAGACTTCAGACCAGGTTTGAGTTGGTCTATGGCGCAGTCTATTTTCAGTTCCTTAAAATAGCAATGCGCCGGCAATGCGCCTGAACACACCTCTTTTTTAGACCAGCACGCCCATGGGCGCACTAACTGGCGCAAATGCATTTACTAATTTAAGGACGTGGCGCTGAACGGGAAAACGCAAATGGCGCCGGACGCAAACTAGCAAACACACTTGCGCTGCGCCTTGCGTCGCATTGCGCCGGGTGTATTATAGGGCCCAATAAATTGAATGAGTTTCATAATGAAATTTGGAGTATTAACATTGTCATTAACAATAACATTATTATTTTTTTCTATTTATTACTGTGAAGCTTTGAAAAAGCTTTGTTATATTTCTTTGTGAATTTCGACTTTGTCTATATATGCTCCAAAAACAGATGAATGGAATATAAACACAGTGATTATGAAGCACTGGGACAAAAGAGCTAACAAATATATGAACAAATCTGTTCAACATGTTCAGATATTTATAACAGATATCGAAAAATAAATCTAACTAAATCTAGGACCTTCAGAATGAAGGCTAACTGTTATATTTCCAGGTTTTCACAAATATCTGATGGTTAAAACAATGTACTTTAGTTACACTTCATTTCGATAGTCCACTTTAGACATTCTACTTACTATAAGTAACTTTGCAACTACATGTCAACTTATTCTACTAACCCTAAACCCTCAGTGAAGCACACAATGAAGGAGTAGAGGGAAAAAAGCTGTCTTTAATATAATCCACAATGGAAAACTCAGGAGATAGCTGGAGATAACATCAATAATTATTCAAACACAATCATCGACAATAACATACAAAGATCTAAGGAATGGCTTATACATGGGGAGTAATGAGAATACAAATTAGACAACAGGTGAATGAAATTAGTAACTATGAGAACAATCTAGTGGGTGGGAAATGAGAACAAAGGAAACAGGTACAGGAACTAAAACCAAAACATAATGAACATAACGTAATCCTGACAACACCTAACCCTAACCTAACAACCTAACAGTCTACTACAATTGACATGTAGTTGCAAAGTTACTTATAGTTAGTAGAATGTCTTAATAAAGTGTAACCTGAACTTCTGTAAGAATATAATAATGTTTCTTTAAACCATATTATTTTGATTTCTCTTACTATAATATTTCATTTGAAATTGAATCTGCAACATGTTCTCCAACCAACACGCCTATATAGGTCATTTGTCACTTCGCTGAAATACGACCCATAGGAGCGTTTGCTAAATTTGCGCCCCTATCGACAACAGGACACTTTCATTTTAATGCATTGTTCCCTTTTATCTGCGTCATATTTCTGTTTTCACGTAGCTCAATTGGCAGAGCATTGCAATAACAAGATGCAATCATGTGATCATGCGATCGTGGGTTTGATCCCAGGGAACGCATGTGCTCATAAAGTGTATATGCACTATAAATCACTAAGGGTAGGTTTAGGGGTTGGTCTTTGTAGTCGTTAATAAAAAAAATACTTTTGCTAAATGTAAATAGGACATATGGTGTAAAAAGTCCACACATTGCATTTTAATGAACACGCGTTTTGATTGGTAACGACAGTCATACGTCATAATTCATGACGACAGACGTAACACGACACTGTCATTATTTTTATGCCAGCTAGAGGGCGCATGACTTTAAAACGTAAATATAGGTGCTTGAAAAATTACCTATAGGGTCGTTTTTTTTTTTTTTTTTTGGAGGAGAGTCTGTTGAATCTATATAAGCTAATGAGACAAATATGCTCTAGGATTTGAGGGGTTGGAGGTAGTATCATAATTTTTAACAAATAAATAGTAAATCAAAGGAATTGTGTTAATATAATTGTAGTCAAGCCGAATTTATTTGTATAGCGCTTTTCAAAATAGACATTGTTTCAAAGCAGCTTTACATGATGTTAGTGTTTATAATATCTCATTCTCTTTATGCCATATAGTCGCATTTAGCAGATGAGATCCAAAACAAACTAAATGCGGCGTGATGTATCCTGATCTTCAAGCAAAAGGAACTGGATGAAATATTCTGAATGACCAATCCACAATCTGAATTGTGATGCAGCCTGGACTCATAACCACACCATATTGGTTGGTTTGGCCAGAGGAAGACTAAAGCCTGGTTTCTCCCTAGGGTTTTTCCTCTATTTCTTTTCTTGACTTAATTAGAGCTGGATGATTAAATACTTTACATTTTGCAACGAAATAAAGACAAAAATTAGGCAGTTTGCTACATGTACTATGTAGTGATCAAATCAGATTCAAGTTGTTATTTTACCAGCTAGAGGCAAGTAAAATCGCAGGACACATTTGGTCTCATGTCTCATGAATAGGAAGAGAGCTGTGCTCTTGCTCTTTTGGATATCATCATCTCCAGCCTGCTGATCTGAACAACTGAATTCTTCCACTGCAATTAGAGGTGCTCACCAGTGTGCTCAACATGATCAGCGCTGGTTGTTAGTGGTTACCTGTTGTTATGGTTACCATTTCCCTCGTTCCTCACCACAAAATCTCCCAAGAGCTCTGTGTAAGCACCAAGACACTACATACTGTATGAACGTGGCATTTGTCCCTGCGCTGTGCAGCAGACACAAACACATGCAGACTGTTACTCAGCATATATAAACACACACACACAGGTTTGTTTTTGTGAATTGTGGGGACATTCCATAGGCGCAATGGTTTTTATACTGTACAAACCATATTTTCTATCGCCCTACACCAATTTTTACTTTCTCAAAAATACTCATTCTGTATTATTTATAAGCCTTTTGAAAAATGGGGACATGGGGTAATGTCCTCATAAGTCACCCTCTCCTTGTAATACTTATGTCATAATACAAATTTTTGTCCTGATATGTCACAAAAACGTGCACATACTTGCATTTAAGGTATACTATTTATTTATTTAAAAAATCAGTATCACAGTCGCAACTTTATTTCTTAAGAATTGTGACTTTTTATTTCACAAATAGGTTTTTTTTTCACAAAAAGGTTATTTTAAAATTTCTCAAAATTACTTTTTCAGACAGAGATGTAAACATGCATCCGTATGTAAATTACACTTTTACTTTACTTTTTTTTCATTTTACAGTATGATAACATGTATTAGGATATTTGTATTATATATATATATATATATATATATATATATATATATATATATATATATATATATATATATATATATACACACAATACCAGTCAAAAGTTTGGAAACATTACTATTTTTAATGTTTTTCAACTAAGTCTCTTATGCTCATTAAGGTGAAATATTATTATAATTTAAAATGATGGTTTTTTATTTTAATATACTTTAAAATATAATTTATTTCTGTGATGCAAAGCTGAATTTTCAGCATCATTACTCCAGTCATCAGTGTCACATGATCCTTCAGAAATCATTCTAATATGATTTGATACTCAGTTATTATCAATGTTGAAAACAGTTGTGTTGCTTAATATTTTTTTTGAACCTGTGATACTTTTTTCAGGATTCATTGATGAATAAAAGGTTAAAAAGAACAGAATTTATTCAAAATATAAATCTTTTCTAACAATATAAATCATTACTATCAGTTTTTATCAGTTTAACACATCCGTGCTGAATAAAAGTAATAATTTCTTTCAAAAAAAGAAAGAAAATAAATTACTGACCCCAAACTTTTGAACGGTGGTGTATATTGTTACAAAAGATTTCTATTTTAAATAAATGCTGATATTTTTAAACTTTTTATTCATCAAAGAATCCTGAAAAAGTATCACAGGTTAATAAATAATATTAATACATTTTGGTCCAAAACTAACAAAAACTACGACTTTATTCAGCATTGTCTTCTCTTCCGGAATCCTTTCCATTGAAATGATTCCATTGAATTGATTCCATTGAATCCTTTCATCTGTCGGCGTTGGTAATGCACTTTTACGTCATTGTTTTTGGCAATTAGGACATCCGCAACATTTTTTTATTTTTTTATTTTTAATGGTAAGATAAATTATTAATCAGTTAACACCTTTTTACTCTAGTATCTTAAGTCTTTTTCATTCAAATGACTTAATATAAAAATATTTTAATAGTGTATAGTTCTGGTGTTTGGGGTTGGTAAATAAGATGCATGCGATAAGAAAATTTAGTATCTAGTGCATGAAATTGTAATGCAGCTAGAGGCCAATTACGCCGCCACATTAGCTGCTGTTGTGTGCTTTTATATTAGCACAGGCCTGCGGACAAAACCTTTACATGAGTCAAGAACATGCAGATTCTCACAAGATTAAACTGGATGAGCAGATAAACATACATCCAACAATGACTGTCATCAAAGCAGCAAATGCACTGGAAGCTTTTTAAACAGGGAGTACATATAAAGGAAGCAGCCATCATCTGAGCTGAGGTCATCTCTCCATCATGTTCAGAGCTTGCGTCTTTTTTGCATTTGCATTTCACTGAAGACTGGCATTATTGCTCTGGGCGAGCTCTCATGACAGTTAATGCAAAGACGAGAAGAGCTGTGTCACGTGTGCAGATTAGAGTCTCTCACAAAAGCCATGTATTCAGACTTCAGCCCTCGGCATCTGCTGCACTCCCAGCTCCTGCTGAAACAAGAAAAAGAGCTTCTTTAAATCTCCGTTGACTTACCGCTCATTCAGGATGCCTAAAGGGAGCTAATGTAACAGAAGACTAAAGCTCTTTGCTTTGTAAATATCTATAGGGGCTGGCTGCCAGTACTACCACCTCAAACAAAAATCAATAGTATAAAAATAAAACATGAGAAATATTAGGAAAAATAATATTAAACAGCTTATAAATTACACATATTTCTTAAGTAAATCTGTCCAACAGCTGATTAAGCAGCAGGAGCCTAGCATACCATTTTCTTGTGCTTATGGTTTTTGTTTGGTTATTTTTTGGGAACCAGTTCCTATAATGTTCTACACAGCAAAATCCCTAGAGTTAAACCAACTCTGCTCTGATTACATATGGTCCCTCTCTTTATAGTGTTAAAGTAACACTGAAGTAGAGTTAAAGTAAATGAGATAATTAAGTGATTAATTAAGTTATGATTGAGCATTAGTGATGAACACCTGCTGTTAACAAGCAGAATCACTGAAGAGAAACATAATAACTACAAATGACTTCTAGCAACAGCATTAGATGAAATCAACTGAAGATAAAAGACATTAAATTAAACAACTCCACAAACAGCATATTATGTCATTAACTTTAACTCTGCTTCGGTGTTATTTTAACTCTATGTCGAGAGGGACCATATGTTCTTTGAGCAGAGTTGATTTAACTCACTCTGCTGTGTTAGTTTCACCCAAACCATCTTTGTCCACATTACTTAAAAAACTCATGTAACTACATGAACGTAATTTAACTGCGTTGGTTCTACTAAAAATGAGTATTGTCAGCTTTACTTAGTAAGTGTTTGTTCAAAATTAATGTTGACATAACTAATTGGGCAGTGGATCCGTAGTTCCCAGTATGCTTTGCAAGGGACTGCATTAGGAGAGTAAATTTAGGGATTTAAGTGTTATTTTATGTGTTTTTCAGTAAAGTGAAATATGTTCTTAGTTTATGTTAGTGTTTAATGTTCAATTATGTTGGACATATAGAGTAGTTTCTGTAATGTTTTTGAATTTTGTGTTTAACATTATGCAGAAGAGTGTCGCCTGTGTTTAGGCTGTGCACGCTCATATACGCATGTTTATAGGATGGAATTCCTGCTCTCAATTCAATTGACTTTGTTCAATGAGTTATTTTTGAGTGCATTTTGTAGAGAAAATATTTAATTTAATTAGGTAAATTAAGTCAATAAATGTGTTCACCTTACGTAATAAACATATCATTATTAAGTAAGCTGCACATATAAATATTATGTAACAGTGACATTCAAATGATTTGTATTTACTCAAAGAAATTTTGTCAGCTTTACTTGAAATTCTTTTGTTCATACAACTAAATTGATATTTGTAAAAATTACTCAATATAGTTGCATGGAACCACTTGACACTTCTTTTTTAAGTAAATCCAACAATTAAAGGATTAGTCCACTTTCAAATTTTCCTGATAATTTACTCACCCCCATGTCATCCAAGAAAAAAATGTAAATGTATATGCTTTATATAAACAAATGATCGCCTTTGTAAGTGCTTCCGCCAAAACCGCATTTCCGTATTCTTCAAAAAGCTTATGCTGTACTTCCTACGCCTTCCCTATTCTAATTACGGACGAACGCAGCACCAGTTAAATTTTTTTCGTAAGTTGAATAGGGAAGGCGTAGAACATACAGCGTAAGCTTTTTGAAAAATACGGAAAGTGGAAGCACTTACCAAGGCGAACATTTGTTTATATAAAGCATATACATTTTTTTTTTTTTTTTTAAAGGTCCCGTTTTTCGTGTTTTTTTGAAGCTTTGATTGTGTTTATAGTGTGCAATATAACATGTGTTCATGTTTCGCGTGTAAAAAAACACAGTATTTTTCACATAATTTACTTATCTGTATACCTCTGTTTCCACTGTCATAAAAACGGGCTGATGACTTCCTTGTTCTATGAAGTCCCTCCTTCAGAAATACGTAACGAGTTCTGATTGTGCCAGCGGTTCCTGTGTTGTGATTCGACAGCAGTTTAGCGAACCTTGCCCGGAAAGGTCATGCCTCTTACCATAACGTGGAGATGCACGCGCTCAGTGTTATTGTAAACATGTCTTTAATTTTACCCTATCAATTTGAGCCGGAATCAGACCCGGTGATTGGATTGTGGGATGAAAATAACAGCGTTTCGACGACATGGCGACAAACACACTCTACAAAAGCAACTCTTGTGTATTCCTGTGGGCGGAGGTTAGTCAAAAAACTGTTTTAGTGACGTCATTAAAGAAGGAAGTAGAGGGATGTAGTCCAAACTGGCCGTTCGATGTAGGCGACTTCTGTTAAATAAAATATCTCGCTTGGCATTGAACTTTGAGCTTTAAAATTTTACAGATTTTATTTATACTCTAACAACAACATTACACACTAACTAAAGTTTGAAACATGGGATCACGAAGAACGGGACCTTTAAATGATCAATCGTTTCTCTAGATAAGACCCTTATTCCTCGTCTGGTATCGTTTAAAGCTCTTTGAAGCTGCACTGAAACTGTAATTTTGACCTTCAACCGTTTGGAGTCCATTGAAGTCCACTATAAGGAGAATAATCCTGGAATGTTTTCATCAAAAACCTTCATTTCTTTTCGAGTGAAGAAAAGAAAGACATGAAAATCTTCGATGACATGGGGGTGAGTAAATTATCAGGAAAAATTTATTTGAAAGTGAACTAATCCTTTAATTTTTTTGAGTGAATGATCTTTTTAAAATGTAAAGTTATTCATCTAATAAATTATTCATTCTAGAACGTTATGCAACTTCACATACTTTTGAAAATCCAGTGTTTAGTTGATTCTGGTAAGCACTCATTGTCACAGATGTAAACATGACGGCATTCTTATTCCACAAGGGAGTTTGGTGTCACAGCATTTGTTTCCATGCGGACCGTTAAAGAACGCAACACACACATCTCCCAGACATCCTGTAGAATTCAATCAGCCAGATGATGACTTTGAAAATCCTGAAGTGTTTCCAGTTAAATGTGCTGTATACTATTTCTCAAATTCGTTGTTGAACACTGTTGATATTTGAAGTCAACCAAAACAAACCCACCCCTCTCTTCATTACTCCGCCAAACACCTCATTCTCTAGCAGTCGTCAGTGTGCAGTAGTTTAACTGCAAAAACTCTCAATATCTGGCCACTGTTACACACGCAATGTGAGTGGATGTCTGTTTATCAAAGCTGACGCACAACAAAATGCTTCACGAACAATAAAGCGCAGTTGATGAACGAACGACAAGGAAGCACAAAAAAATGAAAGTACAGTACACAAGCGTAAATACAAACAAAAGATCGTTGTTAGTCGCCAACAGTACAGCAGCTCCAGACAATCAAAACCCAGTGTCACTCACATGTGAAGGAATCAAAGCAGCCTCCACATCTGTTTTTGGGCCTTCCCGCTTAGCTTGCTCCAGTGCTGGAAAGGTTTTCTAATATTAACACGGGTCCTAAAGCGCTTGCCCAGCCATAAACCTTCATTCCAGTGATACTCTTTTGAGCTCTTTTGTATTGTGTCCCATCTCTTGTTCAGCAGTTTTTTTTTTTCTTATTTTCAAATCTCCCTCTTGCTCGTTTTCTCTCCTCGACCGTCATACACCCTCTAATGCTAATTGGTTAGAAGTTTGTTGTTGGTGTCGGTCCGACTAACTTGCCAGCAGTGTTTTTGAAATAATACAGAGTCCACCTTTAAGTGTGCTACGTCGGCGTGACATCTGAAGCTGAGACTATAGGCCTATATTTAGAGATAGACCATTGGAATGTGCAACTGACCAATCAGAATCAAGTATTGCAGAGTGCAGTGTAATAATTGTTAATAAATTAAAAACAAAAACAGAGATCTGTTAATTTGCAAATGTTAAATGATATGCCCCAAACAGAGTGTCTATTTACACCAAGTGCAAATAGAGTACCTCTATTTGAAAGTGCCATGCTTTGAAAGTGCTATATGGTATAGGACCTTAATGGTGTTATAAATAACCTTTTATAAATAATCTTTACAGTTACAGTGTGTCTCTTCTATTTGTTGATGTAAAAGCAAATCTGTTTATGAAGGCCAAAATTAGCAAAACATGGACAGTGTGAGCCCTTTACAATGTTAAAAGGAAAAGGTGATAAACGGTTCTTCAAGACAATACGGTTCTAAATAGAACTGTTACTACGTGTAAAGAAGCTTTAAAGGATTAATTCACTTTAAAATGAAAATTGCCCCAAGCTTTATTCACCCTCAAGCCATCCTAGGTGTATATGACTTTCTTCTTTCTGATGAACACAATCAGAGATATATTAAAAAATATCCTACACATTCAAGCTTTATAATGGCATTGAACAGAACCAGCGAGTATAAAGCTCAAGAAAGTGCATCCATCCAAAGCAAAATGTACTCCACACAGCTCCGGGGGGTTAATAAAGGCCTTCTGAAGCGATGTATTTGTGCAAGAAAAATATCCATATTTAACAAGTTATAAAGAAAAATATCTAGCTTTAGCCAGACCACCTTCCATATTCAACTTAGGAAGAAATTTTTCGTATGTTGAATAGGGAAGTCGTAGGACGTAGCGTTAGTGTTTTGAACTGCTAGAGGCATTACAATTTCTTCGTAAGTTGAATACGGTAAGCGGTCTGGTGGAAGCTAGATATTTTACTTTATAACTTGTTAAATATAGATATTTTTCTTACACAAATGCATCGCTTCACTTCAGAAAGCTTTTTTCGTAAGTTGAATAGGGAAGTCGTAGGACGTAGCGTGAGTGTTTTGAACTGCGAGAGGCATTACACGTTCTTCGTAAGTTGAATACGGTAGGTGGTCTGGCGGAAGCTAGATATTTTACTTTATAACTTGTTAAATACAGATATTTTTCTTACACAAACGCATCACTTTGCTTTAGAAGTCCTTTATTAACCCCCCGGAGCTGTGTGGAGTATGTTTTGCTTTGGATGGATGCACTTTCTTGAGCTTTATACTCGCTGGTTCCATTCCCTGCCATTATAAAGCTTGGATGTGTCGGAATATTTATTACTATAACTCAGATTGTGTTCGTCAGAAAGAAGAACGTCATATACACGATGGCTTGAGGATGGGTAAAGCTTTGGGTAATTTTCATTTTAAAGTGAACTAATCCTTTAAAAGTGCTCTATGTAAGAATGAAAGCTAGTGGTTGAAATGGGTACTGCAGTCCAAATGCTAAATATTGTTTGCCCCGCCCCCTCCTCCTCAGACTCGACGCTCTCGCGGGTTGCCAGTTTGAAGACATGCAACAGGAGCGAGCTCAATTGACACTGGAAGGCGAGGAGACTTACACACTATGATGAGTTGATATCGCATTTTAATATGCTCCTGTTCAAAGAGATTTTTAGATGGATGCTGGGGCTTTTTAGGTCGGGTAGAATCTGCGATCTCTGACCCAGTTTGTTCGCTGGTGTCCATGGCTGCAATTCGCTGGCAACCCGGGGAGGCGAAAAACTGTTGGGTAAATTGGCAATGTGCGGTCTTGCACATACCAAAACAAAAACAGAAATTCCGACACGGAACGCAAATTTCAAAGTAAAATAACTGGCTGCAGCAATGGCTTTCAGAGAAACGGTGATGTGTGGTTGATATTATGTCAAATTTTAGCTAAACGCTTGATTGATGTCACAATACTTATACATCTGGTTTAACAAGTGATAGCCTCAATAAACTAGACCCACAGAATCAGGCGAATGCAGTTTTTAAACTGTCTTTATATAGTTCTGGAGATTATCTTGAAGCATGAATAAAGACTGTGGTCATGTGAGCCACATTTCACCACAGAATGCAGCAAATGACCAAGAGTGCAAAACGACATGATAAGAGAAGCAGCAGGTCTTCAGCCATCTCATTCAGTGTTAATACTCCACCGGGATCAGTTCTCCATCACCTGTTACCCGCTTGACTCCATCAACACATAATCTCTCTCTTTACCTCTTACACTTAACCCACTCATTCCTTTTTAAGCATTTATTATTTCCCTACTTTTCTTCAACGGCAGCAGATTTTTAGTGTTTTATTTCCACACAGGCAGATTGTTCAGCATATGGAGGGGGCAAATGAGGCAGCGTTTGAGGGATAAAGCACTTCTGTAAGATATCACAGCTTCCCGCTCAAAAATCTCATGATAACAGGGACATGTCTCATTGACTGAGCTTGACTGAGAACTGTGTACTGATAAGTGTCAAGATATGTAATACAGGTGTGATATGTATAGGTAAGTCGAATTAAGTTAAATTGGGCCTTCAGGTTGATTAAGATAATAATAAAAAATCTAACTGGCAATGACTTGAATTAACCTCTTCTATGATAAAAATGTTTCTATTTTTAAAAAAAAAAATTACTTAGAGATGTCAAACATTTCTAGGTGGTGTTACTGTCCCACCCTTAAAGGATTAGTTCACTTTCAAATTAAAATTTTCTGATAATTTACTCAACCCCATGTCATCCAAGATGTTCATGTCCTTCTCTCTTCAGTCGAAAAGAAATTAAGGTTTTTGAGCAAAACATTTTAGGATTTTTCTCCATATTCAATAGCCTCCAAACGGTTGAAGGTCAAAACTACAGTTTCATTGCAGCTTCAAAGCGTTCTATTGTTATTAGTTCTTCTCTATTAGAATTCCAGCAGTGTAGACAATGCTAAGTGTATTAATGCCCTCCTCAGGTCAACATTTGAACTAAATTGTCATATACAATATGTTAGTGCAAGTATATAACAATTGGTTCAAATTTTGACCTGAGGAGGGCAGTAATACACTTAGCAGTGTCTACACTGCTGGAATTCTAATAGAGAAGAAGAAGAAGAAGAAGAAGAAGAAGAAGAAGAAGAAGAGAGCTAGTTCAAGAGCTCTCTTCATTAATGGTTAAAATGTATAAAATGTAAATTTTTTTTTTTTAGAAAATGAGCAATGGTTTCTGTAGATAAGACCCTTATTTCTCGTCTGTGATCGTGTAGAACGCGTTGAAGCTGCAATGAAACTGTAATTTTGACCTTCAACCATTTGGAGGCCATTGAAGTCCACTATATGGAGAATAATCCTGGAATGTTTTCATCAAAAACCTTAATTTCTTTTCGACTGAAGAAAGAAAGACATGAACATCTTGGATAACATGGGGGTGAGTAAATTATCAGGAAATTTTAATTTGAAAGTGAACTAATCCTTTAATGAAAAAAGATCCCAGATAATTTTAACCTTTTTATTTAGGACATGGTTGGTTGACAGTTCATGCAAATTTGGTCAAAAAGGCTGATTTTTGAGTCATATTCTATTTTGGTACGTTAATGACCTGAGTCATGAAGTTGGCTTTCACAGTTCTCTTTAGCAGTAAGTCAATCAGAGGTGCTGTCGCCATAGTTTTATCCCAGTGGGAGGAAACATTCCAGATTTTTAGAATCAAATTTTAAATCAGGCTTCAAATCAGTTTTGACTTTTGTGTTCATGCAAGGTTTAATATGTGTGCAAGTTAATATTACTAATATTTGAAGAAAAAAGTCTCTGGTCCTGAGATTTCTGAAGTAAAATTGACCATGATGCATCATTTGCAGTTCTTAACTGATGCACATACAGGAATCATCCATGTGAATTCCTCTCGGTTAGCTGAATATGTGTAGCCTACCGTCTCTCAAAATAATGTCAGGAAATGACACACACACATATACACATGAACTTGTGGTGATGCAACTAAGGCCAAGGCAAAATAATGTCAACTCATGTGTGAATGTATGCTAATTTAGCACAGATGCAGAAAATAAATCACATAAAAAGAGTCAGTGGCAGAAGCTTGGCGAGCTGACATGATGAAAAAACCTACAAAAAAGACAATAGTTTTATTAATGCTTTTATTTTAGTAACCCTTTTATCAGTGTTGCTTGGGAAGGCATATGCTACATTAAACCTTCAATCTTAAAAATGTAATTATTTGTATAGTAGGCTAGGCTATGTTTGCTAAAAACACATTAATAGCTAAGCTGTTAAACGGAGGGAATCTATCTATCCCCCCACACATTTCAGCTAAATGATTCGTTTTAATGATTAAATTCATTGGTGTGAACACTCCCGCGCGGCAGGTAATTAATAAAATCAATATTTAGCTTGTTTATCTTTACGAATTTGTTTCCATATCCATCCACTTCAACGAAAGTCCTTACAGCCGAGTGGTATACCAACGCTTTGAGAATCGATTCGTTCACTGTTCAAAAGAACCGACTCGCATGTGAATCACTCCTGTACTTACGCTCAGAGCGCACACATGAATTACCAGAGTGACGGGAGGATGTTTGGATTATAATACACATCTTTATCCGAAGCAGAACAATATAACGGCAAAGAAAACGACGAGTGTGGATATACGAGGGGCTTTTGGGTTTTTTTTTTTTATTCTACAGGTCTTTTATTAATGAATATTTAATGGCTTGGAAATGGAGATAGCTTTGGTGAGTTTTGAGAAGCGGGGAGATGGAGGCAATGATGGAGAAACCTACCAAAACCAAAACTCACTGGATCATCCACGCTTGGTCCACAACAAAGAATTATACTCGAGAAGTCCACAACAGAGCTCATGGAAAATGAACGACATGAATAACACAATGATGGGCTCCACTGAGAATACGGTGGATTATTACAGTCCCCATTTGTTTGATGAGGACATTTTGGACATGGATATGGACCATGAGAACAACGAACGGGTTCTTATTAATATCGCCGGGCTGAGGTTCGAGACCCAGCTGGGCACTCTGAACCAGTTTCCCGACACTTTACTGGGAGACCCTGACAAGAGAATAAAGTATTTCGACCCTCTCAGGAATGAGTATTTCTTTGATCGCAACAGACCGAGTTTTGACGGAATTCTTTATTTCTATCAGTCGGGCGGGAAAATCCGACGACCTGTTAACGTGTCTATCGACGTGTTTGCCGATGAAATTCGCTTTTATCAGCTGGGAGAAGAAGCGATGGACCGTTTCCGCGAGGACGAGGGCTTTATCAAAGAAGAAGAGAAACCGTTGCCACAGAATGAGTTTCAGAAACAGGTATGGCTCATTTTTGAGTACCCTGAAAGCTCTAGTCCTGCGCGAGGCATCGCTATAGTCTCCGTCATCGTCATCACCATTTCCATCATAACTTTTTGTCTGGAAACTTTACCCGAGTTTCGCGACGAGCGAGAGCTTCCAGTGACTAGTCGCGCGATCAATGGTACTCAAGAGCGCCCGTCGCTCACCTTCACCGACCCGTTCTTCATCGTTGAAACCACCTGCGTGATTTGGTTCACCTTTGAGCTCTTTGTGCGCTTCTTTGCATGTCCCAGTAAGTCTGAATTCTCCAAAACCATCATGAACATCATTGACATCATGTCCATCATGCCTTACTTCATCACACTGTGCACAGAGCTGGCGGAGCAGCAGGGTCAGGAGCACAACAATGGCCAGCAGGCCATGTCACTGGCCATACTGAGGGTCATTCGTTTGGTTCGGGTGTTTCGCATATTTAAGCTCTCTAGACACTCCAAGGGGCTTCAGATTTTGGGTCAGACTCTGAAAGCCAGCATGCGAGAGCTGGGCCTCTTGATCTTCTTTCTTTTCATTGGTGTCATATTGTTCTCCAGTGCTGTCTTCTTTGCTGAGGCAGATGAACCTGAGTCTCACTTCTCCAGCATCCCAGATGCCTTCTGGTGGGCGGTGGTGACCATGACAACAGTTGGGTATGGTGATATGAGACCGATTACGGTGGGGGGCAAAATTGTGGGCTCCCTCTGTGCCATTGCAGGGGTGTTGACCATTGCACTACCGGTGCCCGTCATCGTGTCTAACTTCAACTATTTCTACCACAGAGAAACTGACCAAGATCAGGCATCTCTCAGAGACGAGCCTACTAATGTTGGCACTTCAAACCCTTGCGATGAACTTCACGGGCTGAGGAAATCATCAACCTCCAACTCAAGAGATACAGAACACAATGAAGAAACAAACATGCCTGTTGAAAAGACTAACATGAAAGCTAACAGCAGAATGGATATTAAACGCTCCCTTTATACATTTTGCTTGGATGCTAGAGAAACAGATCTCTAGTTCGTCCATCACCACCCCATTGCCCGTCATTGTTTCCAACTTAAGCTATTTTTATCTCAGGGATACTGACCAGGAGCAAAGCATCTCTCAGAGAAGAGCCTGGCAGTGGCCCTTCAAGCTCATGTGATGAACTTCATGTGTTGAAGAAATCTTCAATATATGGAGAATACAGTGAGGAATCAAACATGTTTGAGACGACTAACATGATAAACTGGATATTGGACAAACCTCTAGTCCATCCATCTCCTGCAGGCTATGTTAATGCACCCAAAGTCTGTACAATCCAAGGATCATCGCACTGCTAAAATCCTGTAAAGTTGCAGTTATTTTTTTAAAGTACATTCTAATCTGTTGATCTCTTGGGCATCAACAGCTTTTGAGTGATTTCTTATCCAGAATAGAACACAAAATAATGATTAATTAAATAAGTAAAATATTAAGAACTTGCTGGGATGCTTTGAAATTCGATCACAGGCCTTAACTCTTTCAACCAATCTATTGTATAGTTGACTCCCAACTTAAGTGAAAAGCCAAAATAGGTTTTCTTCTTTGAAAGCATATTTAAAATAATGCATGTACATAGTTTTTTGTAAAATAATTGTTAGGGTCTTGTTCAATACCACTTTTATTGTTAGTCTAAAACAGTTTATGTGAAGTTTGTGGCTATCAGTAACTTTTATCAGTAACTTATTTTTTCATTGGCGTATGAAATTTAAGAAGCACTTCGTGGGAAAGGACAACTTTAATGTGTTTTGCCACTGGATTCACAACGATGAAGCCTTTTCGACTTTTCATTTCCCCTGAAGTTTATGTAAGACTGTGTACAGGAGAGAGAAACCACAACAAACGACTGAACCATGATAATCCATTGAATCCAGAGGAGAACTTGAAGAAAATCCAGTGATCCGTTCTCATATAAGGTCAGTCTCCTCATTAAGTCTACACTGTCCAATTCATTTACTTTCAGTGCTTTTCTTGCGCTTGAAATGTTGTGTTTTTATGCACAATTGTAACCACAGATATTGTTCATTATATTATTTTATAACATTATAATATTTCAGCATTTGTTCATTTAACCCTAATAGACCACCAAAAAACATGATTTATGTACCATGTAAAAAACGTTACCCAAAAAATACGCATTTAACATTTTCATGATTCTGGAATATTCCTTCACCTCACTGACCTCCTGTAAAGTACCTGAAATGGCATGCTGTGCGATTCAAATAGCCAAACATGTTTCTATGAGGGATTTCACAATGTGAAATAAGTATTAAATTATTCTAAACACGTTTCAAATTTTACACATCCAATGCATTGCATGATCTAAAATTCAGAGAATTAGTCTGTTCATATTTATTCATGTTGAGCTGTCAGATTACAATAGACAAAATAAGAGCCAGTGAATGTGTGAGTTCACTTCCATTATTGACACTGTTTGAATCTCATGTATGCAAGTGCTTGAAGGGGGGCGAGTTGTTATTATGTGCCAGGAACCAACCAGAAAATAAGTGTGTGTGTTTGTGGCAGGGGCGATCACAGACAGTGTTGTTCTATGAGGAGTGACATATCCTGTTTCACAGAGGATTAGATATGCCCGTTATAGGTTATATCACATAACCTTTGAGAAAGTGTTAGAGTGTGTGTACTGCATGCTTATTTTGGTTGCATAGATACATGAGACAGCTGCTTTTTAACAGTGGGCAATGTAGGTCAGGAGTGACAAGTATAAAGACTGATAGCAATAAAACTTAAGCACATCCAATGATCACAACTGCATATTGTTAATTATGTGACTGCAAGAAGTACAACATGTTCCTGGATCAACATTTTTGTTGATCCTGGAACAACATTCCAATCAACCAATCAGATTTGAGGGACAAGTTTAGGGCCCTATCATACACACGTCGCAATGCGGCACCAGGCGCAACGCAAGTGTTTTTTGCTAGTTTCAGCCCGACGCAGTTATCATTTTCCTGTGCCACGTTGTTTAAATAGCAAATGCATTTGCGCTCATTTGTGCGCCCGTGGCCGTGCTGGTCTGAAAATGAGGTGTGTTCAGGCGCGTTGCTGAAATAGACTGCGCCATCGACCAACTGAAACCTGGAGACTGTCCTCCAAAAAACGACCCTATAGGTAATTTTTTCAAGCACCTTATTACGACCTATATTTACATTTTAAACTCATGCATCCTCAAGCTGGCTTAAAAATAATGACAGTGTCGTGTTACGTCTGTCGTCATGAAATGACATATGACCGTCGTTACCAATCAAAATGCGTGTTAATTTAAATGCAATGTGGGGACATTTTACACTATACCCGCCATTTGTCCTTTTTTCATTTAGCAAAACGCACTTTTTTATTAACGACTACACCTACCCCAACCCTAAACCTACCCCTAGTGATTTATAGTGCATAAACACTTTATGAGCACATGCATTCCCTGGGAACGAACCCACGATCACATGATTGCATATTGTTGTATATTGCAATGCTCTACCGATTGAGCTACGCGAAACCCAAAATATGACGCAGATAAAAGGAAACAATGCATTAAAATGAAAGTGTCCTGTTATCGATAGGGGCGCAACTTTAGTAAACGCTCCTAAGGGTCATATTTCATGAATTAAAATGAAAGTGTCCTGTTGTCAACAGGGGCGCAACTTTAGTAAACGTTCCTATGGGTCATATTTCAGGGAAGTGACAAATGACCTAAATGGGCGTATTGGTTGGAGAACATGTTGGAAACATGGTCTAAAGTCAATGACGCAATTTTTTTTTTTTTTTTTTTTTAAGAGCGCTTTATTATTGTGTGCATAAAGATAAAAATGCTTTGGTGGAATCTGGCTTTTCCCGTAGATAGTCTGCTCACACACTTTAACCTTGCACATGAGCAGATCCGTTTCCTTTGCTAGAGAAGCGTTCAGTTTTTCTGCTTGCAAATTCTTCCATGTAAATAGTGAATCCGCCATGGCGCGAGTGCAACTGGCTTTTAAAGGGAATGGGAGACTCTGATTTGTTTATTGCATGTTATGCTCAAAACAACCCATTACTCATTAAGAAAATAGGGACTACCCTTTTAGACCAACCATTTTTCCTGCCGTTAAACTAGCAAAAGTGGATTCGGACACTTGCGGCGTGCACTTTAGATCATGCGCTTAGATCGTAAAAATAGGGCCCTTAAAGGGTTAGTTCACCCAAAAATGAAAATTCTGTCATTTATTACTCACCCTCATGCCGTTCCACACCCGTAAGACCTTTGTTAATCTTCGGAACACAAATAAAGATATTTTCGTTGAAATCCGATGGCTCCATGAGTCCTCCACAGGGAGCAATGACACTTCCTCTCTCAAGATCCGTAAAGGTACTAAAAACATATTTAAATCAGTTCATGTGAGTACAGTAGTTCAATATTAATATTATAAAGCGAAGTAACGACTTATTTAGTGATGGCCGATTTCAAAACACTGCTTCAGGAAGATTTGGAGCACAAATGAATCAGTGTATCGAATCATGATTCAGATCGCGCGTCAAACTGCCAACGGCTGAAATTTGGCGCTCCGAACAGCAGATTCGATACACTGATTCATTTATGCTCCGAATTTTCATGAAGCAGTGTTTTGAAATTGGCCATCACTAAATAAGTCTTTATTTTGGTTTTTTTTTGGCGCTCCAAAATATTCTCATCGCTTTATAATATTAATATTGAACCACTGTACTCACGTGAACCAATTTAAATATGTTTTTAGTACCTTTATGGATCTTGAAAGAGGAAGTGTCATTGCGCTCTATGGAGGCCTCACGGAGCCATCGGATTTCAACTAAAATATCTTAATTTGTGTTCCTAAGATAAATGAAGGTCTCACGGGTGTGGAACGGCATGAGGGTGAGTAACAAATGACAGAATTTTCATTTTTGGGTGAACTAACCCTTTAAAGTTTACAGTGTGTCTTTAGGCTTAAAACCAGGGTTAGGTGCTTCTACATCAGTGTTATTAACCTATCATTTCCCTTTGATTTTAGGGGTAAGATATGGGTAGGGTTAGGTTTAAGGGTAGGGATAGGGTTAAAGGGTTAGTTCATCCAAAAATGAAATTTCTGTCATTAAGTACTCACCCTTGTGTCATTCCAAACCTGTAAGATCTTCATTGCAATGATGTTGCTGCCTATGTGTGGTTCGGATAACTCTTGGATTTCATCAAAAATATCTTGATTTGTGTTCCGAAGATGAACGAAGGTCTTACAGGTTTGGAATGACATTAGGGTGACTAATTAATGACAGAAATTTCATTTTTGGGTGAACTAATCCTTTAAGACTAAATTTTCAGACAGAACTGTTGTTCCAGGATCAACCAAATAAGTTGATCCAGGAACATGTCTCAGCAAAATCACGATTACCTGGACGGTCTTCATATGCACTCTGAGCTGACCTCTTCAGACAATAGTGTTTTTGTTAATTACACAATAAAATGTTAAAGTTGGTGCAGTTGATGCTCCCTTTAGACCCCTTAGCTTTTAGATCCTACAGCTTCATTTACTCTTCCATCAACTTGTTTCAATAGGAAAATTTTACAGGAAAGACAACTTCAAAGTGATTTAATTGGACTCTTAATAATAATTTGTTGGTGTGTTTAATGTGATAAGTCACATTTAAGAAACGTTTTTGCAATGTAGCACAGTTTCTCAGCCATGTTCCAGCAGGTGACAAACCACCAAAAAAAAAAAATAGATGCAGATCAATCACTTCAACAGGTGATTGCTGGAATATTTGCAAATATCATCATGAGGAATTAAAACACTTTCATTGATCAATAGACTGATGAAGATGAGTGTTAAAAGAGATGTGGTGACTAGACATAAATGATTAAGAGCAGTATTCTTTAAGCTCTTGAAAGTGCGTCATGACTGTAAACTTGCCACTACAGTCTGTTTGTTAATGTGCACAAGCTAGTCATGTTATATTTGGTTGAAGAGGAGGGTCTGAGCTCATCATCAGCATTCACTGGAGATGTGATGAGCTCAGACCCTTCTTTTCAACCAACTAACATGATGGTTAGGCTGTGAATGGGGACAAATTTGACAAGGTCCAATAGTTACGGAGGCTTTCAAAGCAAGATTCACTGCACTACAGTAGTACAAAAACAGCACAAACCATTGACATTATAGAGAGATGAATAACGTATTCGGTCTTAAAGGGATAGTTCACCCAAAAATGAATCTTCATTTACTCACACTCAAGTTGTTTCAAACCTGTATGAATTTCTTTCTTTTGTTAAACACTAAAGAATATATTTTGAAGAATGTCGGTAACCAAACAGTTGATGGATCTCATTGACTTCCATAGTATTTTGTTTTTCCATTTTCCATTTTTTTCCAGCAGTTGTGATTGTGAATTGGCTTGTCTTTATTGAATCAGTTGTCTGTATTTATCACAGCATGCTTGCTTCATTTGCAATCAAATAGCAATTTTGTTACTCTGAATCTACCCTGTCACTGTGTCAGTGTGATCTGGATGTAGGTGAACATCTGGCAGGAGTTAAAGACATTGTGCTGAAATCAAAGAAAATGCGAAAGTAATTAACGTGTTATAACAATGTGCAATTCACTGTAGGATTGTAGGATATATTAGTAGAGCATCAGTAGAATGTATTTAACACAACTATTCATCTTTAATTGATTAATATTAACTAGATTTGTATACTTTCTGAGGCAAACATGGGTGGTGTTTGCATGTGCAAAACTCACTGCCAGTGAATGGTTTTAAGAGCATTGCTAAAGTGTTCTTAGTGTTTTTAGCATGTAGTTATGCAATTGCTACAGTGTTCTTATGTGATTAATAATTAGTTTAGCTTTGAAGCATTTTAAGGCATTTTATTTACTTAAAGGATTAGTTCACTCAAAAATTAAAATTCTGTCATTAATTACTCACCCTCATGTCGTTCCACACCCGTAAGACCTTTGTTCATCTTTGGAACACAAATTAAGATATTTTTGATAAAATCCGACGGCTCAGCAAGATAATTAACACTTTCAGATGCCCAGAAAGCTACTAAAGACATATTTAAAACAGTTCATGTGACTACAGTGATTCAACCTTAATATTATAAAGTGACGAGAATACTTTTTGTGGCCCAAAATAACGACTTTTCAACAATATCAAGTGATGGCTGAATTCAGAACACTGCTTCATGAAGCTTCGAAGCTTTACGAATCTTTTGTTTCGAATCAGTGGTTCAGCTCGCATATCAAACTGCCGAAGTTATGTGAACCGTTGAAATTTCGAAACATTTATGCTGTAACGAAGCGTCGTTTACTGAAATAACGTGACTTTGGCGCTCCAAACCACTGATTCGAAACAAAAGATTCGTAAAGCTTCATGAAGCAGTGTTTTGAGATCGCCCATCACTAGATGTTGTTGAATAATTCGTTATTTTGTTTACTTTTGCACACAAAAAGTATTTTCGTCACTTTGTAATATTAAAGTTGAACCACTGTAGTCACATGAACTGTTTTAAATATGTTTTTAGTAGCTTTCTAGCAATTGAAAAGGAAAATTAAATTTCTCTCAATGGAGGCCTCACTGAGCCATTGGATTTTATCAAAAATATCTTCATTTGTGTTCCGAAGATGAACGAAGGTCTTACGGGTGTGGAACGACATGAGGGTGAGTAATTAGGGACATAATTTTCATTTTTTGGTGAACTAACCCTTTAAGTATAAATTGTCTTCAACTTAATGTTGAAATCTTTAAGGATGGGAAATTGTAACCGTGGCTCACAAAGGGTTACAGTTTGTTGGTGTGAAATCAGCATAAATGTGGTCTAGGTCATGTTAATGGATCAGTATGTTTTATTCTTCTCATAGTCTCTTCAGTCAAATGCATCATTATTGCAGATAAAGTGTGGTTTCAGCACCACAGACAGCTCCATATATTCTAGCAAAGCTTGTAAAAGTGCACAAATCATTTGCAAGCCATTTAATAAAAGAAACCTTTTGAGTGGTGGACAGACATCATATAACAGATGAAAATAGCATTAGACAGGCTTTATCAAAGACTTAACCTATAGCCACTCTCATTCAAATTAGTAGTTCAACTGATTTGTCCAGGTGAAACACTCTTTATGATCCACAGTACTGTATGTAGCAGTAGAGAATCCTGGAGCTTTGTGAAGTACAATTTGATCATGATGTTTACTAGTATTATGATTTAGGTTAAATTAACTATAGGTCTTTTATGGGCTAATGCTGATTTAACTGAAAGTAGTTTTTAATTTGTCCCTCAGTTATAATAATGCACTTACAATAGAATAAAATAACTAATATAATTCAATTAAATGCATCTACTCACCTTCATGTCACTTCAAACCTGTATGGCTTATTTTTTCAGTTGAACACAAAATGAGAAATTTAGAAGAATGTCCATGCTGCTCTTTTCCATACAATGGAAGTGAAAGGTGACTATGACTGTCAATCAAGACTTTCAATGAATAATGAAAATTAAATTTTAAGTCTCAGTATGTTCCTCACACACGATTATAGTATGACTTCAAAAGTGTTTGATTATAAGCATCTGCTTTTGTGTTCCACAGAAATTAAAAAGTCTTAAGGGTTTGGAACGACATTAGGGCGAGTGAATGATCACAGAATTTTTGGGTGAAATGTAATTTTAAAATGTGTTTCAAGAGTTTCATCCACCCTCCACATTTTTAAAATAATTTTTATTTTATCTATTTTTTTTTTTACTGAGGAACAAGTTGAAATTACACCACAAATACTGTGAATAGAGCTTAACTTGTATTGAACCCAGAACACCCTTTTAATCTTCCAAAGGATAGCAAATGTTTGACTCACAAAAGTACAATGTTACTCCATTTTAAGGAATGCAGCAAAAACTCTTTTATTAGATAGAATTGACAAACAGCGTGATTCTCACCTCCCTCTCGTGTTAGTATTTTCAGAGGAAGTGTCCCATGCAGTGAAGCTGGCAGGATAAATCAGGTTCAATCTGGCAGAAGTGCGCTGCTAAACTACAGCCTACATCAGCCTACTAAACACTGTGAGGATTGTTAAAAGCTGTTCTAGAGTTACTGGTAAATCAGTAACCAATTTGACTTGTGAATCTTGAAAAGACAGACATTTAAACTAGGCAATTAAAAATTCATGTCCTTTTGTAGACACAACATACATGGTCATGTCAAGTATGACTCAGATGGGAACACATCTAAGATTAGATCTAATAATAATAATTTAGTCATAAATTTTTCACCAACCCTTAGACACCAATGTTTATACCTGCTACTCTGACTGAAGTAATATTACAGTGACAAAAGACTTGTTGTGTTTTGCAGTTTTACCTAAAGCACAGTCGATGGAGCCGTCCTGTTTTGTTTAAAGGCTGCTTCACAGAGCGCACTATTGCATTGTTGCCATGTCCACTTATTATAAGCATTTTTGGGGTTGTTTAAAAGGGTTAGTTCACCCAAAAATGAAATTTCTGTCATGAAGTACTCATCCTCATGTCGTTCCAAACCTGTAAGACTTTTGTTCATCCTCTGAACACAAATTAAGATATTTTTGATAAGATTTTTGTCTTCCATTGAAAGCAACGTAATTACCATCATTCAAGGTCCAGAAAGGTATTAAAGACATAGTTAAAATATTCCATGTGACTACAGTGGTTCAACCTTAATATTATGAAGCAACGAGAATACTTTTTGTGCACAACAACAACTTCTCTTGCCTGTCAGTCTCCTACACAGTTGGTGCAGTGCAGAGCTTCCATATTTACGTCCGAATGCCGGCTCAGTATTGGCTGGCTCCTGCATCGGCATCACATGCATGTGTCACGCTGCTCATGTCAACAGCATCGGCCAATAATGAGCCGGCATTTGGACGTAAACACGGAAGCTCTGCACTGTGTCAACTGCATAGGCAAGAGAAGAGATTGTTGAATAAAGTTGTTATTTTTGTTTTGTTTTTGCACACAAAAAGTATTCTCGTCACTTCATAACATTACAGAAACACTCCACTTTTTTGAAAATAGGTTCATTTTCCAACTCCCCTAGAGTTAAACAGTTAAGTCTCACCGTTTTCGAATCCATTCAGCCGATCTCCGGGTCTGGCAGTACCACTTTTAGCATAGCTTAGCATAGTTCATTGAATCTGATTAGACCGTTAGCATCTCGCTCAAAAATGACCAAAGATTTTTGATATTTTTCCTATTTAAAACTTTACTCTTCTGTAGTTACATCATGTACTAAGACCGACGGAAATTGAAAAGTTGCGATTTTCTAGGCCGATATGGCTAGGAACTATACTCTCATTCTGGCGTAATAATCAAGGAACTTTCCTGCCGTACCATGGGTGCAGCAGGCACAATGATATTACGCAACATCTGTGACCCCCTGTTTGCACAGGGAGCGTGCCTTGCAACCATGGAGACATTTGTGAGAGGCGCTGCATAATATTTCGCCTGCTGCACCCATGGTACGGCAGCAAAGTTCCTTGATTATTACGCCAGAATGAGAGTGTAGTTCCTAGCCATATCGGCCTAGAAAATCGCAACTTTTCATTTTCTGTCAGTCTTTGTACACGATGTAACTACAGAAGAGTCAAGTTTTAAATAGGAAAAATATCCAAACTCTTTGGTTATTTTTTTGAGCGAGATGCTAACGGTCTAATCAGATTCAATGAACTATGCTAAGCTATGCTAAAAGTGGTACCCGGAGATCGGCTGAATGGATTCAAAAATGGTAAAACTCAACTGTTTAACTCTAGGGGAGTTGGAAAATGAGCGTTGAGTGTTCATTTAAGGATGAACCACTATAGTGAGGTTCACTATTTTAACGATGTCTTTACTACTTCTCTGGACCTTGAATGATGGTGGTTACGTTGCTTTCTAAGGGGGATAAAAAAAAAACCTATTGGATTTCATCAGAAAATCTTAATTTGTGTTCCGAAGATGAACGAAGGTCTTACGGGTTTGGAACGAAATGAGGGTAAGTAATTAATGACAAAAATTTCATTTTTGGTTTCCCTTTAAGCCTGGCTCATACAGCGATCGAGTTTATGGAGTTATTAAAGTGAGCAGGTGGGGGTCACGATATTTCTGTCTTATTTTCAGCAAAAAGCACTTCCATTTATTTAGTTTTTATATGGGGTTGTTCTTGTTTGCTTGTAAGGTCTGGCAACACGAATGAGTCAGGCTCGTTAAAATACATATTTTAACGTGCATCAGATATGTATCTCTCATCTGTCCTCTCATTTCTCTTGTCGTACGTCATTAACTAGTTATTCAGTTCGGTTCCGCACACACTGCGTAGCATTTTTGTAAATGCAGTTGTCACTAGTTTTTTTGGGAGTTACTTTGGTTCTGGTCCTTACTACTTTATCTGGAAACACTTCAGAAGTTTTGAAGTCATCATCTGGTTGTTTGAATTCTACAGGATGTCCGGGAGACACGTGTGTCGCGTTCTTTAACAGTCTGCCTGGAAACAAATGCCTTGACGCTAAACCAGCTTGTGGAAGAAGAACGCTTTTGTGTTTACAGCTGTGACGTACGAGTGCTTACCAAGATCAACTAAACGCTGGATTTTCAAAAGTAATTGAAGTTCGCGGCTCCATTGTTGTAGTAAACTTGCACAACGTTCATGAATGAATAATTTATTAGATGCATGTCGATCTGTTATTGTAGGGACATCGACTTTACATTTTCATGCCCCTAAACGTGGAACAAAACGAACTGCGATTGTTTGCATTACATGTCAGTCAAACGGCCTCTGGGCGGTCCTTGGCCAATGAAAGCTGCGATAGAGTCCAGACCTTCTGCCGTCAGTCTGAAGGTCTGGCTATGCGAGACTAGCCCACTAATAGTCGACTAACTGTTATTTGACTAGAGGTTTAGTCAACCAATATTTTGGTCAGTTAGTCAATATTAGTCGGTCAGTTGCAGAAAAAAAAAAAAATTCCACAGGAAGTGGCGAACTCACGCAGTCCATGAGGGACGGATCATTAATGACTAGTCCTTGTGGTAATTACAGTATGTTGGCCAGGAAATTCAAACGTTCGCCTATCATCCATCGACCCCAAATATGGCTTATCATTTGAAACATGCAAGTAGTAGCAACTTTACATGCCTGTAACATTAACCTACATAAATGTGCGCTACTATATATATCCAAGTGTTTGTGCAGAACGTGGAAGGCAGCTAAAGTAAAAAGCTCTTTACTGCACGACATGGAGGCACCAGCGCGATCACTTGTAATTTTTCATCTTAAAATACTAAATTTTTTGTCATACAGATAAGAGTAATATATCATTCCGAACTGTAAAGGGTCTTTTAGTTTTATTTGTGTACACTCAAAATAACAACAATACTTTCTGCTTTTGTAAAATAGAGAAAACAAACAGGATTCACTTTCTGCCGTCTCAGTCTCACTGAACAGCAGCGTGTCACATAAATGAACTGAAATATATGCTATATAGGATAATATATGCTATATACTATATACTATATATACTATATACTATATATATAGGCCTACTCTCTGATTCTGTAATCCATATCAAAGGTTTTACTTTTTTACTCTATAGGCGCATTACTGCAGAGACAGCAGACACTGACTCAGAAATCACTAGTTTATTAATAAACAATTAAAATGATATTTCATAATAATAATAACCTTATATAAACTTGCTATTTTTTCAGACACATTCATAATCATTACTTTTGCCAGTGTGTGCTTGAGCACGAGGCATATATTCCGCTCCCAGTGTATTTAAGTAATTAAATGGATATAAACGTGCAATTAGTCGACTAGTGGCTTAAATAAATGACTACTAGTCGACTAGAAAAATCTGTAGTTGAGGCAGACAACCGAAGGTGTTGAATTGACAACCGAATTTAGTGTGTACGTGGCCTAAAAGTTGTAAAGAGCATGAAAGCACCATTAAAAAGTCTCATAAAAGTGGTCCAAGTCATTTGATAGCTTTTTAATAGACAGTCAAGAAAAAGAAAATGACGTGAAGTCAACTGCTGGATAGTGTTCATAATCAATACATTTTGACACCATAACTATGTGTTTAAAATATTACTGTAATTTTTAAAATGGTTATCTTTACTTGTTGCAATTAAAACCATCAATAATTTAATAAATTACACATTGTTTTATATATATATATATATATATATATATATATATATATATATATATATATACTTTTTTATCATGTGTGGTTGCATTTAGAGTAGAAGTAAAGCCATTGGTTAGTTGTGTTGTTGTTAGGTTGTGTGTTAGAGTTGGATTGCTTATCCTGATGTGACTGTGTTATCTTGTCTTTGTAATATAAAAAGGCTTGAAGCAAGAGAACCGTTTCGGGTCTCTTATATAAGCGGCCCTTCCTCTCTGACCGCCGCTCACAGAGCGTAAATGGCCTTTCAATTAGACAAGAAAAAGAACGTTTTAAAAGGAAGAAAGAGATGTGTAAGGAAACGGATTTAACCTCATGATCTGAGTGGAAGTGGATTAAAATATATCACTTTAAAAAATAGATTCTTTGACATTTCCCTGCTGGCTTTCATTTTGTTTTAAGTCAGAAAAAATTCAGCTATCACTTTATTATGTTCCATTTCTATGTTTGCTTTTTCAAAGTCGGCAGTAATCGCTGTTTTCAACACATTTTACTTCTGAATTCGAATTTATTTGCGAGTAAAACAAGAAATTTGATGAATGCAAAAAATGTGTAAATTTAATATCAAACATTGTGTTTTTGTTTATTTTATTGTGCTCTAATGTTGTTTTTGTCACACTGTAAAAAGTAATACGCTCTATCTACTCAATAAAATTGTGGCAACAGATTACAAGCAATATTATTAATTAAATTCAACATATAAGAATTGAGTTAGAATTAATCAAATTATTTTTCTTAAAAGTCAACCATATAAAATGTGTAAAATTAGCAAACACCATTACAAAAACCACAAACTGACATAAAAAGCAAAGAGTCAACCTGCCCAACTAAATGAAACACCGATCGCCATAATGGTGACAAATCATTTTCAATAAAATCAACATCAACATCTAAACCTCTGTTATTTTTTTGTGTTTCTCTTTTCTTCAGTGATTCTGCTTGTTATCATCAGGTGTCTTCAATGTTGGCAATAAAAAAAAGAGTGACATCTGTCTATTATTCAGGTATTTTTGTTTAAATTTTACTCCTTTTTAATGGTTGACATTTAAGGAATTAATTTGATTAATTGTAACTCAAATCTATTTGTTGAATTTAATTAATAATATTGCTTGTAATCTGTTTTTTTCAAAATGTTATGGAGTAGATAGAGCGTATTACTTTATACAGAGCTTGAAGTGTCCAGAACATTTTTGTGTTCCACAGAAGTAATCAATATGAGTTAAGTGATTAGTATTATTTGGGCTCTATGACTACAGACAGTATACTTCAAATCCTGTCAGGTGAAGGTTTCTCAGCCTGCTTAGTAGTTTGCTTGTTAAGAAATATGAATTCAGAAATGCCTTGCGATCAAAAATGGTTTGTTTTGCTTTTAAGAGATTATATGAGCAGCATGAAACAGCTTGTGAGAGTGAGACTTTAGATGGACTGTTGGGCTGGTTGTTTTATGGCTTTGCATTATGTTTCTTCTGGATTACATGAATGAATGTGTCAGTTTATGACAAAACTAGAGTCAGTGCATTTTTGTAGGGCAACCCGTATGTTAGCATTACTCTGTTTGCCCTAACAGAAACCCAGTAGGATTTTTCCATTGGCTTTAGGATTATTGCAGAAAATAAGCTCTGTGTCCAACAAAAGTTTATGATTCTTACACGTTTTGTTCATCATGATATTCTTCAAAAATGAAAATGACTTTTGTGAATTTTGAAGCTTAATATAAGAAGTAAAAACCTAAACACAGGCTATAAACAAACTACACCATGGTCGCATGACTTCAACGTCACCATCATTGAGCTTCCAATGACTTTTTCAGTCTTTATTTAAAAATAAAAAATCCTTGAAATGGTGAGTTATAATTGTTTGTAAAAGCGAACTAGCGAGTAGATGAGTTTCGGCTGATGACGTTTAATGTCCTCGACAACCTCTGTAGTCCCATTTAGCCACTTGTTAGCATTGCGAACAGTTTGCATACTTAGAAACATAAGTATTCTCCTTTGTTTGCTTAGGTTTATAAGTGATTTATGTTACAAATCTTCTGGTATTTTGCTGGTTACTCAACATGGGCAAATTGCAATTGAGTATTTTTAAAAATCGAGTACTCAAATTGAATCAAGGAATCATGACAGCCCATTTGCAGTACTCTATATTTGAAGGCCACCCATTTTGACATGATAATTTCTCTGATATTTCTGCTTTAATCGTGACAATGCTGCTTGTTTTCATAATTTTTACTAACAGAAACAATAGTTATTGAGGGGAAAAATGATCTACATCTGTACATCTTGATTTTTTTTTATTTGTCCCATCTCTGACAACAACAAAACAATGGGATTACAGTTCAGTGCTATGTTAATCTCTTTTTTGTATAGAATTTTTTTTCACATCAGTTGAACATGGTCGCCTGAATCAGATTAATAAGGTCAAAGGTCAGGGCTGTGAACTCTGAAGATGGCAGGTGATATATATTTATTTAGCTGATGATTTTATCCAAAGTTGCTTGCAGTGTATTTAAGGTTTACAGTTATAAGACTGTTTTCTTTCACTGCTGCGTAACATTTGCATCTTTGAGTGTGAATCATCAAAAAATCCTAGACAAAGACAAATATTGTGTGTGTACTGTATAATGCTATTATAATAAAATAAATTTTAAGATGTAAATATGAGAAATAAAGTGTAACTTGCAATATTTTTCCCCCCTAGTAGTCGAGATTTATCCCAGTAATTTGAATCTTTTGAATCCATTTACTAAAAAAAATGTGTTCATTGATTAATTTATTCAGTTTCTCTTACTGTAGGTTACACCGTTATTTACCAGTAGGTGGCGACAAGTGTGTGTTTTTTATAAGTGAGTCATCTTTAGACATGCACTCGCAAACTTTCTTAAAGGTGCCCTAGAATTAAAAATTGAATTTATCTAGGCATAGTTAAATAACAAAAGTTCAGTACATGGAAATGACATACAGTGAGTCTCAAACACCGTTGTTTCCTCCTTCTTATATAAATCTCATTTGTTTAAAAGACCTCCGAAGAACAAGGCGAATCTCAACATAACACCGACTGTTACGTAACAGTCGGGATCTTTAATATATACGCCCCCAATATTTGCATATGCCAGCTCATGTTCAACGCATTAGACAAGCCAGTATTAACGTCTGGATGTGCACAGCTGAATAATCAGACTAGGTAAACAAGCAAGAACAATAGTGAAAAATGGCAGATGGAGCAATAATAACTGACATGATCCATGATATCATGATATTTTTAGTGATATTTGTAAATTGTCTTTCTAAATGTTTCGTTAGCATGTTGCTAATGTACTGTTAAATGTGGTTAAAGTTACCATTGTTTCTTACTGTATTCACGGAGACAAGACTGTCGTTATTTTCATTTTTTAAACACTTTCAGTCTGTATAATGCATAAACACAACTTCATTTTTTATAAATCTCTCCAACAGTGTGTAATGTTAGCTTTAGCCACGGAGCACTATCAAACTCATTCACGATCAAATGTAAACATCCAAATAAATACCATACTTACACGATTATACATGTTGCGTGACGAACACTTTGTAAAGATCCATTTTGAGGGTTATATTAGCTGTGTGGACTTTGTTTATGCTGTTTAAGGCAAGCGCCAGCTCCGTGGGTGGGGAGCAGGAGAATTTAAAGGGGCCGCAGCCTGAATCGGCGCATATTTAATGATTCCCCAAAATAGGCAGTTAAAAATATTAATAAAAAAAATCTATGGGGTATTTTGAGCTGAAACTTCACAGACACATTCAGGGGACACCTTAGCCTTATATTACATCTTTTAAAAAACTTAAAAAAAAATTTAACCATATTCTGATAGCTATTTTGTAAGTGTGATTGTAACAGAGGCCAGCTAGTGATAGCCGTGCAGGTAAACCTCACTCCCATTATCTCAAGAGGTGCACTAGCGACTGATGTGTACCTCTTGTTACTCCGCCCACCTTTCATGCCAGAGACGCCGGTTTGAATCCTGCTCACAGTTGTAGTGTATGATACTGGAGTTATTTTGCAATCTAACCGCAGAGTATATTTTCTACACCCTACAATTTTCATTCCATTGACTCTCAATCATATGCATGTGAATGCAGGAGACAGGAAGCTTTTTTTTTTTTTTTTAAAGATCAAGTTTGGTGCAAATTCATATCACATGAAGATGTGTGGCCAATAGAAGACTGATACGTCACATGTGGACCTCTTAAATTCTGTAGATTTATGGTTTGCATTCTTTTAAGTAGATTGCATACTTTTACATTTGGGATGATTATATGTTGAATTATGTTTCTTTATGAAAAATACCGCAGAGGGTAAACTCATATTATAACCATTGCAGTGAAACTTTGTGTGTGACTTTTAGAAATTTTAATGTGACTGTTGTTTATTAGTTTCCTTAAAGGTGCATTCAGTAGTTATTTTGCTAGAGTTAACATCACTGTTCTTGTGCACTTTAAGTCTGGTTTTAAACTCTGCACTCCCATCTATCAACGTGGTTCAGCATGATCATCTCTAAGTTTTATGTAAATTACATTGATACAAGTGAGTTTCAGTGAGTGGCTACACAATAATTAATTATCTTCCCTGTCCAACAAAAAAGAAGCAACTTGGACATCATTACTCAGGATTTTCAACATCATCAAATCTTTTTACTTTGTCAAGTCAAGTCACCAATTTTTATATGGGTCGTTGACGAATAAGGTTTTTAAAATTGTAAAAAAAAAAAAAAACCATAATGGAGATATAATTATTAATTTTAAGTGTTAACAATGAGATGATGTGGTTTTTATAATCAATTAACGCTGCTTTTGTCATTTTTTACAAGATGGAGAAAATTTTTCACCAAAAATGTCATTCTGTTTAACCAAAATTTCGGTTTTACCAAATGACACTTTTGGTTATACCGAAATAACGAATATTTTCAAACAGTGCTGATATATGACTAGCTAGCTAGTTAGCTAGCTAACAAAAGGACAATCAAAAAAATGATATTTAGTACAAGTTTTTTAAATATTACAACATTTTCCATGTTTTATAGCGGTTGTACCGAATGACCTGATGTTTCAGGACATGCGTATGAGCAAGTGAAAACATGAATTTTTCAAATAGTTAAAAGAGAGTTAGTTACTTTGCTTCATGATCTTGTGATCCTTTGCAGGTGTCTAAATGATGTCACATCCTGTCACATGATATTGACCGCATGACTTGATCTAAAATGGTCCCTTTATATTGGTTACTCCAAATGACATCAATAAAATTCATTGTTCTGGACATTTTTTCTCATAACAAAGCAACAACTTGAACAATGAAATGGCTGTATTGGCCTTTAGACAGTTAAACCGAATGACCTTTTGACACTTCAAAATCTTTAAAATACATTTATTTGTAGCAAAATATAATTAAAACCTTTTGGATTCAATAAAAGAGATCTAGTTGTACAACCTTAAATACTTTGGATGTCATATCTTTGTTTTTTTATTATTATTAAGGCCTCTGAACAAAAAAAAAAAATCACCCATCACGTCATTGACCCATATAGTGTTTTATACAGTACAGATTGTTTCAAAGCAGCTTCACAGGAATAAACAGGAAAATAACAATCAGTGATGCAAACTTCATAAAATGTGATACAAATTCAAATTCTACTGTAAAACAGCTCCACAATTCAGCTCAAGTCAGTTCAGCATTTATTCAGTGTATGAGAGTGGTCTACGCATTTGTGTATGCCATATCAGTGTTTAAACTTGTTTTTTGTCTGTCTTTTTCCATTGTCTCGGCTGGTAAAGCATGATAAGTCTCTATATAGTCTTTTGTCTATATGCACTCACTCAATGTAAACAATGATATACATCCGATTCCACGAGACAAAGGGAAGCTATAGTGAGGGACAGGCATGAATATTTGAAGTGGAACACAGCCCAAGTCGACCAAGCAGAAATTATTATTCATTAAAATTTGTGTCTACAAATCTCAAGAGACTTCACAGCAACACAGGATATAGTAAAAGGACACAAATTATGGCCTAAATAAAGCAGGAATTTAATATGAAAGTTCTTAATGTATATTCATCAGTCATCTTTTACAAATTCATGATTCTTCTGATCCCTTTCTCTTTTTATTCAAGATGATGTCCCAGTTCATTCAGTTTGTTCATGAATGAAATGTCTCTCTTGCTGCTTTGGATAGTGTTCAGCAGAAATTTGTTCTATTAAAGGGGCGTATTTGTTTTGTACATTCAAATAATGAAATGTTCCTTCACACTTTGGATGCTGTTTTATATATATATAGTCAGCCTTTAAAGGCATTAAAGAGTCACACGTTTGAAAACACATGCACTGTATCACAAGCTCATGTATCATATATCCTCTCCTTCCAAGGTGCATGCAATTTTTTGGCATCCAGGCGTCTGGTGCCCCGGGGCCTTGCAGGATCATAATCCATCCTTGACATAACAACACAAGTACCTTGTGAGCCGCAGACACACTTGAATTATTCAGGGAAACTGAGCTCAGCTGCTTACAGAAACAAATTAGTGTGTTTGATCAAGGAATCTGATATGCTGATATAGATCACTTAACATGAGGCTGATGTTCAGCATCAAATATGAGGATTTATAGTGTATTCTACCCACTATATATATATAAAAAACCTTTTATTTTTTATATCAAATACATGATGTACTGGTTATATAAGTGGAAGCAGCATATAAAAGGAGAAAGACTAGTGAAGCGAGTCTCTATCAGGTTAAATGAAGGCATAATGATTCCCAGAGGCAGTGAGGGGATGAGGAAAACAAATTCCTATTAAGGTTAGTTTAATTCTCAAGAGATTACTTTTACAGCTTTTTAGGTTACTTGTTTTATCAGAAATTATTGATTATTATTCATTATACTATCAATAATTATTACTGTAATTAGGGCTCTGTTTACTCCTGGAATTAAGATCTGTTTTGGTCGATCGGATCCCAAGATAACGTCATCCACTTGTGATCTGACTGACCAAAATTCATCTCAATACCAAATGTAAACAGTGTTTCAACTATTTCCCACAGTGTTTTTTTTTTTTTAAGTTACCAGCCTCTTATTAGATTTGAGACAAGCAAACGCCATAAGACAATATTCTAAGTGCCCAATTTCTGATTCTCCTGACTAGAATAAGTCTGTTTTCATCGAAAAATTGTTGCATGTAAGCTTCAGAAAATCCACTCAAAGGAGATACTGTACATGCACATGCTCAGCTCACAAGGAATTGTGAGTGTTAACAGATGCTTAGCTGTAGGCTCTGTATTTAGAAATGGCAATTCAGGCAAACGGAGGGATTTCTTGAGTTACATCAAGATTTTTGGGAAAAGAATTATTAAAATATTTTAAAGATTTTTAATTTAATTATTAAAAATAACTATTATTATTATATTAACAATTGCTCTACAGTTTCCATTTCATGGCAGTGTCGTGGGCATTTTTGAAGGTAATACTGTACTTACTGTGTAACCACTGACATCATCTTTAATTTCCCTGGAAATAATAAAGGAAATGTGCATGTGTAGACATTAAACATATTTACAACATGTCATATATGACATGATATGCCATATTCACAACAACTATGTATACAGGAATATCTTGATGTATTTAAAAGGTTAGTTCACCCAAAAATGAAAATTCTGTCATTTATTACTTCATGTCGTTCCACACCCTTAAGACCTTTGTTAATCTTTGTTAATCTCGGAACGCAAATTAAGATATTTTTGTTGAAATCCGATGGCTCAGTGAGGCCTGCATAGCCAGCAATGACATTTCCTCTCTAAAGATCCGTTAATGTACTAAAAACATATTAAATCAGTTCATGTGAGTACAATGGTTCAATATAAATATCATAACGCGACGAGAATATTTTTTGTGCACCAAAAAAACCAAAATAATGACTTATATAGTGATGGCCGATTTCAAAACACTCATGATTCAACATAAAAGATTCATAACTCTCCGAAGCTTAATGAAGCAGTGTTTTGAAATCAGCCATCACTACATAAGTTGTTATTTTGTTTTTTCGGTGCACCAAAAATATTCATATTGCTGTATAATATTAATATTGAACCACTGTACTCACATGGACTGATTTAAATATGTTTTTAGCACATTAATGGATCTTGACAGAGGAAATGTCATTGCTGACTATGCAGGCCTCGCTGAGCCATCGGATTTCAACTAAAATATCTTAATTTGTGTTCTGAAGATTAACAAAGGTCTTATGGGTGTGGAACGGCATGAGGGTGAGTAATAAATGACATTATTTTCATTTTTGGGTGAACTAACCCTTTAATGTGATGTCTTTCTAAGGTGTTGCTAGGTTGTTGCTAAGGTGTTACTTATCTGCCCAAGTGCCCCGAATGTGTGCATGTTATAACCTTTTTGAAAAGTCCTACAGTCTATCCAGGGCCTGAATTTCGGTGAGAGATTGCGGGGATGGTGCATAAATGTACACATTCCTCCAAACATTTATGCACTATAGCCTGTATGTTAGATAAGTAAATTGACATGTTATCAGCAAATCAGAAATTAGAAAACTTTCTGTGAGGCATAATTTCAAAAACAGTGTGAGTGGTTCAGCTATCCGCTTGTTAAGTCGTGACGTAAGGAACGCTGTTTCCGGGTCCAAGCCTCGACTCGTTTCACTTGAGAATGCCATCGACGTCCGTTTATGAGCGCTATTTATTCATATAAAACATCAATCATTTAAAAAAGTTAAACATTTTGAATACTTACAGTCTACACAACAGTCTCCGTGCTCACAGAGTCACAGACATTAATATTTTAACGATTTATAAAAGATGAATCATTGTCTGGCCATCTGCAATTTTGGTATGGAGATAAAAGTTATGATTATATTTTTTTTGTAGTATTACACCACATCGTGTGTGTATATTAGCACCATTTGTTGTTTTCTTATGGTATGAAATAGAGCGTTAGGACCCAGAAGCGCTGCCGCGTGACGTCAGACTTAACTACCGAATGCTCTCAAAATGCGCAAATGGCTTCACATCACCACAGTGCATCTGCACTCTTAGTGTGCGCTCTCAGCCAAGACACGCACACATAACGCCACCTCTCAAACAGCATGCAAGTGTCAAATTGAGTTCTTTTTTACTGGCTTAAGGCTGATTTATACTTATGCGTCTGAGCTACGGCGGAGCCTCTGCGCCGTAGTCTATGCATCTGTTTTCATTTATACTTCTGCGTCGTTGTCCGTGTCAACGTGCATGCAGACCACTAGGAGGCAGTGTCCGCGGTCACGTTGAGGATCAAGGCAAAAGCCGAAGAAGCAGCTTGTCATGTACGTTGTCAGAGAAGCTTACAACTAGAAGCAGCAGAGAAACGGCAAATAGGTAACGACTTTTGTTGCAGTTTGACTGTATATGTCCCCTGAAACAGAGTTTTTTCATTCATAAGTTGAAAGTGCTCGCTCTTCTCCGATTGCTCTGCGCCAGTTTTTTGACCTGAGGCAGGGGTTCTATCAGACCAATCAGAGTGCTTGCGGTCCGCGCAGAATTGACGCGTTGTTACATTTATGAAGAGGTGCACGTCAGGCTACGTCGTAGGCTATGCGTGGTACAAACAGCCTACGCCATAGCTACGGCGTACACTCAACACAGAAGTATATATCAGCCTTTAGTGCTTTTAAACTGTCAAATACACACAAAATTATGTCAAAATGGCCTTCTTGGGGAGTATTCGAGTTGAGCACTCGAGTGTTTTCTTAAACAAAATTCAGGCCCTGCTATTCTAAAAAAAATGCCTCTAATATTTCCTGGAAAATGTATTAGATATTATGTTTTGCTGATTGTGTTCCTCTTGTGGTGAGCAGAAGGATTTGTGCAGCTGTAATAAATGCAGAATTAAACTGAACATAAAGAGCATAAAGGCCAGTACTTATGTGTACCTACTTCAATCTCAAATCCTCTGGCTCTGATTTAGACATTATGTAGTAGTCATAATGGCTGAGAGAGAATACAATCCTGTCAGAGCTGAGCTGGGAGTATACTACACTACAAACATTCAAATGAATAAGAAAAGTGAATTGTGCACAAACAATTAAGTACATCTTTACCACAAATTCCCATTTCTTTCATGCATTATTTTGGAGTTATGAACTGTGATGCTGGCATATAAGACAAGTGTTTGGAGAATAGATGGACCATTAAGATTTTTTGACTTATACCATCTATCTTCTGTCAAATGAATAGACTGAACAGACAATATTTGTCATTTTTGCATGTTATAACGTTTTTGAAAAGTTAAATGATATTTAGGGTGCGTTCACATTTGTCATGTTTGGTTCGATTAAAACGAACCCTGGTGCTCTGTTAGTGCGGTTCATTTGAGCATGTGTGAACGCTGCCATCTGAACCTGGTGCGCACCAAACAAGTGGACCGAGACCGCTGGAAAGATGGGTCTCGGTCCGCTTCCAAACGAACTCTGGTGCGGTTCGAATGATATATGAACTCAACATGGACCAAAGACATGTAAACGAACCAAAAACAGGAAGATGAGACCCTAAAAAGTACAGAATCCTAATGCATATTGGTTTTCTCTCGTCATAGTCGCGGGTTTGCCCATCACAGGCATCAGATGCGCGTCTCTAGATCGTTTGTGTGTGACAGATGGATTCCCGCCGCTGTTTTCACTTTTACACATTTTATAAGCTCTTCACAAGTTCCCAGCTGGCCAAAATACCATCATATGCAGGTTACACACAAACAACAAGCACATTTATCTCAACGCACAACACTGTTTTGGATTGTTTTGTAAGTTCCCTCTCAAAATAGGCAATACGTCATAAAATCAGTTTGTGAATGTATCCTTATACCTTTAGGTTTGGTATCTTTTGGTAATAAAATTGCCAATCTGAACGCTAATCGGACCAGGACTACATTTTTTTTTTTCCTTCTTTGGTCCAAACCAAACGAACTGAACTACAAGTGTGAATGCACCCAATAATACCCATTAATGGAATATTTTTATTGTTTTGGAACATTTCATTATGTTCTTACACTCAAAACACTGTGGTTGAGTAAGTGTCTAGTATGAATAATGCCATGCTGTGATATGACACAAGCCCACTCTGCTTAAGTCCACCCACATACAGCACAGCAATCACACAAAACACTTGAACCAGCCCTTCTGACTTCATGTACCAAACACATGCAACCACATACAAAATCTCAAACACAAACGTGGCTTATTTATATCACATGCCTCACATTCACACACCAAACCTCCAAGTTGGGCTACTGTTTGACGGCGTGTTGTTTCCCCTTAACAGAGAGCACACGTGTCATGTTACCCTTTCAGGCAGAGATTATCCACAATAATGCACATCATCATCCGTGTGCAGTACATATCTCACATTAATGTCACACACACACAAACCGGTCAAACGTTTGGAATAATTTAAATTTTTCATTCCAGTCTGAAAATTTTGTCTTAACCCTATTCCTGCCCCTAAACCTAATCCTACCCATAAATTATCCCTAAAATCAGAGGGCAAAGATAGATGAATAACATTGATGTAGAAGCACCTAACCCTGGTTGTAAGCCTAAACTTGACATAAACGGTAAACTTGTCCCTCAAATCTGATTGGTTGATTGGAATGTTGTTCCAGGATCAACAAAGATGCTGATCCAGGAACAAAAAATCACAGTGACCAGGTTAGGATATAGTATTTAGGATATACTAGCTCAGTACTAAAACAAATTCTCTGCAACAATAGAATGTCTACAGACCTGCATGAGATCAAGCTTTGGTCAGCCTCAGTTTGAACTCAGCATGGACTCTATATCTCTTTTCCATATTTGTATACATAGCATTATGAACCCTAGAACATTATTCAGCAAAGATCAGCACAGGAAAAACATGACAAACACATTCTATGATTCCTTGGCTTTTCACTTAATTCCAAAGATGTTCAACAGGTCTAGGCATTATGCAAGCCATTCAAGTTCTTCCACAGAAGACACAGCAAAAGAACTGTTGCAACAAAATCGGAAGTACACAATCTGGTGCATTTAGTTTAGTCAAAAGAAGTGACTTAAAGGTGCAATATGTAATATTTTCTGTCCGCTAGAGGTCGCTAGAGTCCTATTCAAAGGCGTAGCTTGATGACGCCAAGTTTGAGCGTGGAATCTTGGGACATGTGGTCTTCACTTCACAGCCGGTGCAAAAGAATAGGGATAGGACTCGGGAAGAAATCATGTTCATGGATGCGATTATTAACGTTATTGTAGTATGAAGCAGAGCAGGTCCGAGTGTTGTGGGAGCTGAACGAGGCCGCTGGATCGATTGCGCAACACACGCCTCACGAGCAGCTGAACTTTATTATGCCACAGTCGCCGGCGCCGCTTCCGCTTTTCTAGTCATGAATATGAGGTAACGCAGCTCTGTTTATCATATTAGATACATTTGAGAGTGTTGAAAATGATGTTATGGCGTTACTCTGTGCGTTCACTCAACTGCTGCTGTGAGACACTGTTTCACACTGCAGTAAACTTGATCGATTTTAGAATATCATAATAAATTTTGGATGGCTTGTGTTGATAAATGGCATGCAATTAATTTTAAAACATATTGTATGATGGAGAAAATTCTGTATTCCTGTTACTAAAAATAAAGCTGCATCTGATTATGCTTTATTAGCTACTTGACAAAATAGTGTTTTTCTCTGAGGCATGGTAAAGCATGGTACTCGCAAAAAATCAAGAAAATTAGATTTAAACAATAAGACTAAACGTGTTGAGCTATATAACAACAATTAGTTTTCTGTCTATAAACGTAACCAAACAGTTGTTCCCTTGCCTATTAAAACATGTAAATATTAAAGCGACTTTGGTGTTTCTACAAAATAAAACCGGAAACTGAGGGTAACGCGGGTATGACGCAATTGACAGGCGGCGACTCACACGTCCCGGAGCCTTGGTTAAAATTGCAATTTTTTCACGATTTACAAATAGTTGCAAACATTTGGGATGTTGTAAGTACTCAAGTGAACAAAATATATAACACTGGCCTAGTGGTTTTTGGATATTTTACGGCAAAAATCGTACATATTGCACCTTTAAATATCAAATGAGTTATTTAGAAGGGGGCATCCACATACTTTAGGCCATGTAGTGTAGATCATGTGCAAATGTGTTTCCTAAAGTCACGTCGATAACTATCAGTCATGCATCCCTTAGAGGTGAATTCCCACCATTCCATTGGAGATTTCCCATAAAGCTGACTTTAATCTGCTTTGCATCATTAAATGGAGGTTACATTAATGCTGCAGAGTCCTAGGAAAATAAGTCCATGTGGACACTGCCATTTCAATCTTAATATAGATTACACAGCTCATCTGCCCTCCATAGGCACATGTAGGCGGCAATAGTTGACAGGCTTGGCAGAGCCAGAGCACTCTGAGTCATATTCATATCGAGTGTTGTTTTTTTTCCACAGCCTTCTCAAAAGCAGAATTGTGTCCACTAGAATAACAAAGTTAAATACATAAATGAGAGGATTCTACAGTTATTTGTTGTTTTGTCGTTGTCTCTCATGTACAGCATACTTCAGTTTGCAAACATGTCGTAGAGTGTTTTTTTTTTTGTTTTTTTTTAAAGCATACTGTGATATATCTTGTTCAGAAAGATTTGAACAGTTGTATGGTGCCACCTAGTGGCATTAAGCAAAACTTTGGTAGACAATGTACAGTGTGTATGGATATTAATCAACTACTACTACAAATTATAAATAAATTGGTTGCCTACAATCATATTTTCATCACCTTATTATTATCAGTATGAGTAGCAAATGTATAGACCTGATATAAGGTTGTAATTTGTCATATTGTCTCTAATTAAAAAGTTAATTTAAAAAAATTGTCATAACATATAGGCTAAAAAAGATTGGAAGTTGTGATTTCAGCCAGCTTTTCCCTTTTTTATGTGCAATATGCAATATTAGGTGGTCAGTGTGAGACAAGGGGCGAAAAACAACATTACATGTATGTAATTTTACAATTAATAGAAATAATCTCATTCCACATTTTCAATATTTACACACATTTAGCGTTGCTGCATAACCCTGTTATTATAAGAAAAGTTATTGTAAAAAAAAAAATCAAACAAAAAGTTGTCTTTCATTTAAAGAACACATTTATATTAACAACTAAAAATCAACATTAAGTCACAAACTAACTCCTACTGAATGAGCTTAATTAAAGCGATCTGTTATGTATACTGGCATATATTTTATAAGTGTGTCTATTTGTTTTCCGTTTCTAGGTGTGCCTCAAGGTTCGGTTCTCGGTCCACTTCTTTTTTTAATTTACATGCTTCCCATGGGTCAGGTTATTTGTTAGCATGGCTTAAATTTCCATACATATGCAGATACCATCCAAATTCACATCATTGCCTCCCATTCTATCTGTTCCACCACATTTATTTCCATAATAAACAACATTCAAGATCTAAAAAAAAAATGGATAGCTTCTAATTTTTTGAAATGACACTGACGAGACTGAAATCTTGTTAGTTGTCCCCAAATATCTCTGTTGGTGTTTTGATGGTGTTGTTTTTTTTGTTGTTTTTTTTCTCTCACCAACTGTTCAAAATTCGGGAGTGACATTTGATTTCTTTCTCAGTTTTGAAACCCATATTACAAGTAATATTTGCTTAGATTATGTATTTGCTTTATTTCTGCTGTTCTTTGTTCAGACTTCTATCCTATTCATTTGTTGTTTCCATTTTCCCTTTGTAAAGCGACCTTGAGCACTATAGAGTGCCTGAAAGACACAAATAAATTATTTAATTTTGAAGTTTACACTATATTTTTGCTAGAAAATAATATCAAGTAAAACACAATACACAAATAAAATGAGTTTAGATGTTCCAGATGGCTATAATAGGGCTGCAAAATCTTATACTGTACATTTCTGCTTATATAAAATGAATAGGAACAGCTCATACAATATTTACTTTGGTCTGCTAAAGGTTAAGCGTCTCCTTTAGCTAACCCATCCATCCATTTTCTAATCCGCTTGTCCTATTAGGTTGCAGGGATGCCGGAGCCTATCCCAGCATCTTGGGCCATAGGCACTTTATTAGCTGACCATTTGTTGAAAATGAAAAAGAAAAAAAAATCCTAATTTTGTAGGAGTTTCAGGCCTTGTTTTGTACCCTATTGATGGAAAGTGCCAGGAGCTCAGCGGATGCTGTAGGCTTTGGTGGACATGTGGCTTCTGTGCTGTCAGAATATTTATGTGCATGTGTCCACTGAAGCAGTGTAAACTAACTAGAATACCCAGTGAAGCAGAATTTGACCACAAGAGTCTCATGAGAGAGAGAACTATGTATATTTTTTTACCTGTTTGATGTGGATCTTTTTGACCCATTTAAAGGTGCCATCGAACGTTTTTTTACAAGATGTAATATAAGTCTAAGGATTCCCCTGAATGTGTCTGTGAAGTTTCAGTTCAAAATACCCCATAGATTTTTTTTAATTAATTTTTTTAACTGCCTATTTTAGGGCATCATTAAATATGTGAAAACTGTGTGGCCCCTTTAATTCTCGTGCTCTCCGCCCACGGAGCTCGCGCTTGCCTTAAACAGTGCCTAAACAAAGTTTACACAGCTAATATAACCCTCAAATGGATCTTTACAAAGTGTTTGTCATGCATGCGTCGGATTATGTGAGTATTGTACACTGTTATATTGTTTACGTTTGATTCTGAATGAATTTGAGGCTGTGATCCGTGGCTAACGGCTAATGCTACACTGTTGGAGAGATTTATAAAGAATGAAGTTATGTTTATGAATTATACAGACTGCAAGTGTTTAAAAATGAAAATAGCGACGGCTCTTGTCTCTGTGAATACGGTAAGAAACGATGGTAACTTTAACAACATTTAACAGTACATTAGCAACATGTTAACGAAACATTTAGAAAGACAGTTTACAAATATCACTAAAAATATCATGATAGCATGGATCATGTCAGTTATTATCGCTCCATCTGCCATTTTTTGCTATTGTTCTTGCTTGCTTACCTAGTATGATGATTCGGCTGTGCTGCTGCAGACGTTAATGCCTGCCCTTGTCTAATGCCTTTCATAATGTTGGGAACATGGGCTGGCATATGCAAATATTGGGGGCGTACACCCCGACTGTTACATAACAGTCTGTGTTATGTTGAGATTCGCCTGTTCTTCGGAGGTCTTTTAAACAAATGAGATTTATATAAGAAGGAGGAAACAATGGAGTTTGAGACTCAATGTATGTCATTTCCATGTACTGAACTCTTGTTATTCAACTATGCCAAGATAAATTCAATTTTTCATTCGGAGCACCTTTAAATTAAAATCTGGGATTGTTTACAGTTAACTTGAGAGGCACTTAGAATCGAAACTGACCATATTAACGGTCTTATATCTATGGTTTGAGACTTTTTTCCCCCCTGTTGTAACCAAGGTCATGACAGCACATTATGATGCAGATAATGTGGCAACTGACCAGGACTCCCTGGTAGAAGAGATACTTTTTTTTTAAAGGATAAAAAAATCTTCAATCACATTTTACAACACCTATTGTAGATTGACTCAAAAGCACCCGCCTTTCTCTGCTTGTGTGGTACACATGAGTAGCGCTTCACAGATGTCCCCTCTGGCTGCTGGAACAGCTGTCCTCATCCAAAAGTGAGGGATTTCTCTTTCTTTGGAGATGAATGAGATGACAACATTGTTTTCTTCAGACTCAGTGACCTGAGAGCAAGTGAATAAAGGAGAAATACATTACAGTACTAAAGTGCCTGTGTGAAAACAAACCAGGAACGAGACGTGAGAGAGTATGTGTGTACACAGAAAATGTGCAAAAATTGTATCTTTACACTCTAAAAAAAGATGGTTCTTTTAGGGTTCTTTATACATACACTGTATCACTGTATTCTAAACTTAATTGGCAATCAATTGTTGAAGCTATTAAGGTGTGCTGACCCAAAAATCTTTTACAAACCTGGGCCAAGTTTAAACCAGTAACCAGGCATCACAGCTGGCAAAGGGGCATGTATATATTTTCATTATTATGTAATAAAATGAAAATTATTATTGCTGTTCTTCAATGATAATGTCAAGTTACTGTAATGAATTTGCACCAAAAAATGATAAGGATTTATGCTGTTATCGTCCAAAACCACACCAGGGGTGGTTCCAAACTTTTGAAGGGCAGTGTAGTAACATCTATTTAGAACCATATTGTCCTAAAAGAATAATTTTATATTAAAATGGTGCATTGTTTTAGTTAGAGTTTAGTGTTTAGTCTAAATCTGTCATAAAATCCTTTTAAATCCACCTAATTGTTGATTTTCTGGAGTATAACCAACTGCTACACCGACCGCCTACACTCTCAACAGGTATATCCTTCTTAAAATGTCTATAAATGTTAACTTTTAAATTGCAACTGGTTTGCTCAATCATGTTTGTTCTCTCTTTTCAGTTTTTTTTTAACAGAACACGTAAGTGTGACCAGCTTTGTTGAATTGATGATACTTCTCTCCTCTTTTCCAGTAAGCAAGTAAGTAACAGAGAAATTGAATTTATGAGTTTTTAATTATTACTTGGGTTTATGCATAAATATGCCCAGTCACAAAAAACATTAAAACTATCCCATGACTTTTTACACTTTTCCTTATAAGATTGTGGAGGGCTCACATACTGTCCATTTGCAATCGTTACTTTCAGCCTTCATAAAATTAATTGTTTTTACTTAACAAATGGAAGTCACACACTGAAGCTCTAAACTCATTTGTGTATTTCTACCCAGACAGATGGTGTAACACCTCACAACCTCATCATCTGCAGAGAAAAACTACCACTCAATTACATCAGAATACACACATAATGAAAAATATGAAGATATCATAGAGGATTGTAATGAAAAATATGAAGATATCATAGAGGATTGTAAAGGCATGAGAAGATACTGGAACTTGGCATTCATTACATTTTTTATTTATTTATTTATGTATTTTTTCATGATCAATGTCAATTACCATTTATTAATAATATAATAATAACTGTTGTTTTAGCACTGTCATTTTTGCTACAATTTTCCCATGTCAATAAAAGTACCTAATTGACACGACTTGCTTTTTTATTTTATTTTTTTTTATGTAATACCCTAATACAAGGTATTATAAGACTAGGCAGATTGAGGGGTAACAAGAATAATATTAACATATAAAATTAATGAAAATAAACTATTTTAAAAAAAAAGGTTCTTTATAACACCATATGATATATAAGTTCTATAGCACTTTTAAAGCATGTTTTTTTAATGGATTTTTGTTCTGTTTAGCACCAAAAAGGGTTCTGCTATTGTTACAAGCTGAAGAACCCAAATCGGGTACTGTTTAGAATTATTTTTCTTGAGAGTGTAGGGGTACAACAGCTTGTCACTGGGGCAGTACCCTTATAAAGGGACATCTTTGTACCTTATTTACAAATAAAAGTTAATAGTAGTACCTTAAGGGTACTTGTAAGGTACTAAACTTCACCTTTTAGGAGTAGATAAGGTATAAAATTGCTTTGGATAAAAGTGTCTGCAAAATTAATAAATGTAAAGTTGTCCATTTAAGAGTACTGCCCCAGTGACTAGCTGATGTACCCCTAAAGGTATCATTTTTGCACATTTGTTTCTGAAAGTGTAAAAAAAAAAAGTGAGATTCTCAGTGCATTCCAGTTCATTGGATATTGTTCATTAAACCACAGAGCAGACCACAAGACCACATTATCTGTTGTCAATTTCATATTGTAACAGTGTAAAATAATTATTTTTAGTGGCAGTTCCCAAGACCGGAAGTGCCACCCATATTTTAAAACAAAAGTCTCGGGATTTGGACAGTTGTGCTCCGTGTGTTTGTCTTCTGTTGTGAGCGCATGGGATGAGCATTCATTCACTCATTCTCTGTGCACTCTGTCCTGTTGTGTTAGCGTGTGGTTTCAAAGTTCTCTCAGGCCATACGCTCTTCTGTCTGCGTGTGTGTTGTGTTTGGTGTAGTATGTGGTTCATGTTTATTTCATGTTCATTGGCCATGTGCTCTTGTTTTTTGTCCTGTTTGGAGTGAGAACATGGCTTTCATGATTATTTCTTTGTGCCATTTGCTCTCCTGTCTATTGTCTAGCCCCAGCCTTCTTGTTTTCTGATTATTGGTTAATTTGCCCCACCTTTCCTCCCTTGTTACCTGCTTTGTTTGCTCCCTATTTATTCTCCTTGTGTTTTCAGTCCTGTGCCAGTTCAGTGTCATATTTACGCATCGTGTCTAGCTCTGCGAATCCTTGCGCGGCCTTGCCTGCCCAGTCCTGCTCCCATTGTTTTCCCCTAAGGGGTTGTTTTGTTTGCTTTTGTTTGATTTTATTATTAAATAAAAAGCCCATTGTTCCTGCATCTTGAGTCCTTGCCTCATCCCTTCTTCCAACCCTGACAGAATGAACTGGCCTACATACAAGAGGACTCAGCAGACGGATCCTTTTCCCGTCTCCCCCTCCTGGGGCTCTGCTAAACAGCACATGGTCCACCACGTTCAGCAACTCTCCCTCCGCCAGAGGGAGACTGATGTAAGAGACTTTGCCTGTGACTTCCTGTTTGCAGTTGATGAGGTGGACTATAGCAACAATGCTGATTTAAAGGAGATTTTCAACAACTGCCTCAGAGAGCCCCTGAGGGGAAAGCTGGAGCACGTGATGTTTTGGGACTTTATCACATCTTCCATTGTGGGGAACTGGAGTCCCCACTTGTCACGGAGTTCCCTTACACTCACTGTTTTCCCATTCCACCTTTAGTCAGTAGAAGCCCCAGTCCTCCAATGACCCGTAAATGGAGAAGGAGGAAGAAAGTATCTGCCTCATCTGCCACCCCCTCAGAGGTAGATGAACCTGCTGCAGCAACTCTGGCTTGGTTCCTGTCCACTCAGTGTTGGGGTAGTTACTCAAAAAATGTAATTAGTTACTAGTTACTAGTTACTTCTGTAAATTGTAATGAGATTACTTTACTAGTTACTGCATTTGAAAAGTAACTTCACTACTTATTACTTTACTTTACTTTTTCTTAATTTACCGTGTATAAATATTGAACCATATGAAAGAACAATAACCCAGTCTGCAAAAAGAAATATGCCTCACCGTAAAATCCAGAAACAACAGGACAAAGAAGGCTATGGTGGGGTCATTTTCAAATGGTGTCAACACACAAGTTTCAAAACACAGGCTTTGAATTGCTAATTCAAAAGTGAAAGTATAATGCTCACGGCCGCACGGGCATTCATAACGGCACCGCACCAGTGGACACACGGTTATGAACGCCCGTGAATGCATTTTAATGATGGGTTCATTAATGATGAGTTTATTATTATTCTTAATAAAAAAAACCAACAACAAAACAATACAATCAATGACAAACTCGCTTAAATAGACGCTCAGTCAAAGGTGAGGCGAAATGGGCAAAGTGAGGTGCGACTCTCGTTCAGCCCACTTTGAATTGAGCAGACGCGTTCAGTTCTGTAAAACTGAATGGTGGTCACATGCAAAATAAAGAAATAAAATATTAAGTTTTGTTGCCTGTTTTGTTGATTTGTAATGATTTAATTATAATTTAATTAATTGCTTGTCATCAACTTGCAATTCCCTCGCGAACCCCCGTTTGGGAAACCCTGTTTTTTTAGAACATTATTTTACATTCATTCCTTGGCGACGCGTCATGCAGCCAAGCTACAGGTATTGCGTTTATTTTGTTTTTCCTTTTTTATTTAAAATATTCACAAACTTGTTAACTAGGCTATATCATGAATTATATGATATTTTCCGATTTTCATATATGTGGAAGTGAATGTGTTTTGTTTAAACACCTTTATAATGATCATGTTAGTTGATAAAACAGAGGATCTGTCGGATTTACATTACATAAATTCATAAATTTTTCCCGAAATAAACGTAAGTGGCTGGTGAACTGGGATAAGAGAGTAAACTTTAAAGGATTATCGCAGCTTCCATATGAGTATATGGAATCTGCATTTAACAAACTATAAATGTCTTTTTTATATATAGCTTAGTCCTCATTCAAACGGCTGAAACCTCAAATAAACATGTGGTTGAAAACTTAGTTGTGAAATATGAAAAGCACAGAGCGCGTCAATCTCTGGCTCAGCGCCAGCAGCGGGAAAGCAGGTTTGAATTTAGCGTATTGAACGTTCTCATCACACCGGTGTTATCGTACACGTTAAAAAAGTTAAAATCGATCGGGTGAAAGGGGACAAATTGAAACTGAGGGGGCACAAATCAGATCTGAGGGGGCAATATGCCCCCTTTTGCCCCCTCGTGGCGCCGGGCCTGCCGAAACCCCCTGTCTCCATCTCCATTTCCCGTTCCAGCAGATCTCTATGGCAACGGCACACATACAGGCACACGCATGCACGCACCACTTAAACAGACAGAACTTTACACACAGGCAAACACGGCTTGGGTAACGCAGGAAAGCGCATTCCTATAGTCTAGTAAAGTAGTGTAGTTACCAATATTATTAGTGTAATGCATTACTTTACTTTGTTACCCAAAAAAGTAATATCGTTACTGTAATCCGTTACTTTGTAACTCGTTACCCCCAACACTGTGTCCACTTCAGTTTTCCCTAAGGAACCCGTGATCGCTTCAACACTCCCTATGGATGCAATGGTTGTCTGCACGTCTCACTAAGCAGAGGAGAAGGAGGCCCTGACAGCAACATAGTGTTGGCACAGATCCGGCCCACATCTGGTCCGCATGTAATCCACATATACCAGATGTGGGCCTGATCTGGGCCTCACTATGTTGCTGTCTGGGGGGTTTCTGCCGATGTCTCAAGTCCAGTGGTCCTAGAGGACCCGAAGCCACCTGCTCAGTTTATCACAGGCACAGAAGTCATCACAGAGCACTTGCTCTCACTGCCATGGAGGCAGCACTTAAGCTTCCTGTCCTGCCAGCTCTGCCCTTGCTGCCTCCCCTGCTGGCTTCTCCCAAGGTCCCTGCACTTCCATGACCATCAGCTGGGACTCCAGATATGCCAGAACTCCCTGGTCTGTCCATCCCCCGGCTTCACCCTGGCCCTCAGCCGGGACTCCAGACCCACTGGAGCCATCCTGGATCTTACCTCCGGCACCGCCCTGGCCCTCTGACAGGACTCCAGACTTCCAGGCTCAACCCTCCCATCCCTCCCTAGTTATCTGCTTGGTCTCCGGAGCGTTCAAAGACTTCCTAGGCTTGGTTCCCCTCCCTCCTTGTCTCTGTAAATTGACTCCTCCCACTCTCTTGTATTGTCATGTGGGTGTGAACAGATTTAATTTAGGCTTTTATTCACATATAAACATGAATCAAATCACACATCAGTTTGCATGTTCACTTGACATTCGAGGACCAATGAGGTTCATTCTCGTGTGTTATGCAGCACGTTTGAGCTTCCTCAAGAGGTTTGTTCTCATGCATCAAGCAGGTTCAGTTGAGCTTCTCTTTATGTTCGTTGATCAATGTTTATATGTGAATAAATGCCTAAATTCAATCTGTTCATCACATAAAGTCATTGTGTCTCTTCAGAAAATTTGGACTATACCGTTAATTCATATGGGTTAGTTTTATAATCTCTTTATGAACTTTTTGAAGCATCAAAATAGTTGCATAGCTGTCAATGAAGGGACAGAAATCACTCAGATTTCATTTAAATATCTTAATTTGTATTCCGAAGATGAACAAACATCTTATGGGTTTGGAACAACATGAGGGTGAGTAAATGATGACAGAATTTTCATTTTTGGGTGAACTATCCCTTTCATAACTTTGGGAACAGCATTGAATGGTTGAGCTTGACAAATGCAGTGAACACTACAATGTATGATGTGTAAACCTGTTAATCACAATTCAGGGTTTGTCGCTTACCTCACTCCTGTAACAATTCATCCTATATTTAGATTGAGCAGCACAGCTGTCCTTATTGAATAATAAGGAATTTCAACTGAAATGTTAAATTACATTTACTGTACAAATAAACAATGTTATCAGTACGTATTGGTTACATTGATGATTATGAATATTCATGGTATTTATAAAGTTACTTGGATGGTCTGTTTTCTGAGGATGATTGGATGGTAGTTGGTGAGTGGTGTTTTTCCTGTGCAAAAGTCATGTTCACTGCGGTGCTAAAGTACTATGCATGGTTGCCAGGGCATTGCAGTTGCTAATGTGTTCTGACTACTCATCATTGTGTTTCTGTGTGATTGCTAAATGTTATTTTTAAATAGGTTGTTAGTGCATTGTTATGTGGTTGAGGGTGTTGGAAGTGGTTGCTAGGGAGTTGCTTATTGGTCTACTGGGGTTTGTCAGATCATAAACCCATGTACGATTCTAATTGTGTGGCTTGACCAATCGAAGATGCTGAAAATGAACCCATGGTAGTATTTCAGAGGAATAGGACTGGCCATGTATAAGAACATGAGGCAGACAGCAGAAGCTGCAGATCAGAAGTGTATCAATGAGTGACTGGGGTATGCATGCGTGTTCTCGATGGATCGGGCCTGCAGGCCTTCTGCATATGCTGCACAGGATTACACTGATCCAACTTAATACTTAAGACCAAGGCATCATTCATAACTGCAGCCACCATCTGGCACCGCTGCCCACCCGACCAGCCCACCGGATTAACTTTGAGGAAGATTCCAAGAGCGGGTGTATGCCACACTCTCTAATACCTCAGATGGGTCAGCATCAGTGTGTGCTGCTCGGGTGGGATTCCTGTCACACCAATGACTAAGTGCTTTAATTGCAGTCGCGGTCACTGCACTTATCCGTCGCAAACCTGCACTGATCTGCACTGACAGAAAATCAGCTAGCCAGTAAGAGATTGTTAAACAGTGGGTCAGAGGAATGCTATATTTTTGTAGGTTTGAGTCTCTTTTGAGTATTTTTGTACTGTTTACCAATAAAAATATAATCATATTTTTAAATTGAAAATTGCATGAGATGAAAAGACTTATTTTCAGACAATTTATGTTGTTTATTTATTTATTATTTTTTTATTATTATTATTTTTATTATTATTATAATTATTATTTCATCATTAGATATCTTGGTCAAATCTTGGTCCCTTTTCATTCTTCAATGAATAATTGTATTTAAGTATTCAATGTATTTTACGGATCATTTATATGAAACTCTGCCTACGAAACAATCTATATGTCTACATCTTCACATACTGCATACCTGTGATTAATATTAAATATTTGGAAGGTTTTATTTAAAAGGTTTTATTTGGAAGGTTTTATAGGCTACATCTCTAAACATGAGCAAATACAACTACATTTTTAAGCTTCATTGATGGTGTTATATTCAAAATCAAAATGTGTTAAAAAGGTATGCATGTATTCTTACACACGTTGGGTTTTCATGTTTTATGGGGACTTTCCAGAGACATAATTATTTTTATACTGTACAAACTATATTCTATCTCCTAACCCTAAACACAACACTCACCAGTGGGGGAAGATGTATGGGCATTAAATTGCATTATTTTAACGTTATGTTTAGTTTTTACCTAAAACTTACCCTGTTCAGATGGTAATACACAAATATGGACATGTCCATTCAAGCATTTCATACAATGGGCTTAAAGGATTAGTCCAATTTTAAATGAAATTTTCCTGATAATTTACTCACCCCCATGTTTTTGATGAAAACATTCTAGGATTATTCTCCTTATAGTGGACTTCAATGGCCTCCAGACGTTTGAAGGTCAAAATTACAGTTTTAGTGCAGCTTCAAAGGGCTTTAAACGTTACCAGACGAGGAATAAGGGTCTTATCTACCGAAACGATCGGTCATTTTCGAAAAAAATACAACTGTATATGCTTTATAAACAAAAATTAATGCCTTGCACGTGCTTCCACTTTCCGTATTCTCCAAAACGCCTATGCTGTATGTCCTATGCCTTCCCTATTCTACTTACGGAAAAAAACGAAACTGGCGCCGCGTTTGTTTCGTAAGTCGAATGTTGTATTTTTTTCGAAAATGACCGATCATTTCGCAGTGTCTTGTTCCCCTTCTCAGGGAACCCTGGTTACATGCGTAACCTGAGACGTTTTCATTTACAATAAAAAAATCCTAAAATTCTGCATTAGTAGTTTACTTATCACGCCATCAGCACACACACTCAAGTTCCGAGGCTCTCCCGTTTTAAGTCATTTTGAGTCATTTGAATTCAGTGAATTGTTAACTGGAGACTCACTCTGACCAGATCAATTGAATCAGTGAGTTGTTGACTCGAGAACAGATGCAATCAGATCGGTCCAATTCAGGAATGAATCGTTCAGTGCGATTAGCACATGGCTAAAGAGGTATATGTATTTAATTTAAATAAAGGCCCTCAAGCTTGCATATGGACATATATTTTGAGATAATCATTTCACACAGCCTGTTTTATTAAGTTAGGAGCTATAATTACTATTAAAGTATGAGATTTTAACCTCCGCTAGCAAACATTTGTTATTGGAATCTATTTTAAAGTTGCATAACATAATAATAATTTAAGAAATTTGTTTTTCTTTTTATTTCTCTGTCACAGATCCCAGAAGAGGAGCCATAATCATGACAACAGATTCTTCAGACTCTCTAAACACCTCTGCAGAAAACCTGTGCCTTTGATCAAACCCTGTGAATCAATCGTTTTCTGGACATTTATGGGACCAACATATGATTACTGATACTCTACTCCTGACAGACACTTTTTTGAACTGAACAGGTGACATGTAAAGCCATTGAGTCCAACAAATCTGTGTAGAACATAAATCATATTAGAGGAAATCCTATGTGCAATATTAGTCTATTTTAGAGTGAAGTTCATTTCTAAGTAGATTTTGGATGACTATGTTCAGTTGGTTTATTTTTGTAAAGCTTTTTCCTGATGTATATTTTTCTAAAATAATAATATTCTCCAACAGAGGACACACTTCTGAACACCTTTAGATAAAATAGTGTTAGGCAAAGAAAATGCCTCTTTTCTTAAACAGGGGAAAAGCCATAGTACCTCTCATCAACAACAGTGATCATGTTTAGAATGGCATTTGCTGAATTTGTGTCACCCTTACATATGTGTGCCCTATAATTTGATTTGCTGTATATTTGAGTGATTTATTAATAAGAATAATCTAAAAAAACATAATTTGAAAAGTTATATAATTCATTTACTTTATTTTGGATTATCTTCTTCAAATTATTTTTGCAAATGTGGAGAAGATATTTGGATCCGATGTTTATTTAGTAAAAGAATTATCGTGATTTTGATAATTATGATTATCATGTTTCAAATTGACAAGCTTTTATTGATTTTCTTAATGTGTGCTTTTTGTGTTTGGATTTCAAAATGCACATGATGAAATATCTGCATTTCATTTGATTTTATTTGTTTATCTGGTCTAAATGAAGAAACAAGAACATAGTGTTTTATATTGTACTACACTAGCAAATCAAAATATTTCACTTTGCTGTTGTTAACAAGTGTTGAGTCTAATAGAAAACCCTTACATATACATATACCACAAATATGCAACCTTTTCTCCCAAAACCATTTGTGCTTCACATCATTACCTTCAGTGACAGACATTTTGATGACAAATTGATGAGGGAGCTCTGATTTTTATTACTTATCGATAATAATAATAGTAATAGAATGTTTAGAGAATATATGAATTAAGTTGAATTATATGTTTCAACTGTAAAATAAATAAAGTCATGCAAGCTTGCCTAATGCTGAAGTTACAGCAAAAAAACGTCAACTATGTTACTCAGTATATTAATTATAGGTATAGATCACTATATATTTTATTGTCATTCATTCAGTGTTGCGGAACAAAATATATCTTTAAGCTACAAATTAAATAATGTTCAGATTGTCAACTGTCATGTGACCCTTACTGTCAACTGTGTTACCTTTTGTACAATTTTTTTTAATATTGTCAGTGACTTAAATTGACTTGAAAATGCTGCTTCAATCATGCTAAAAAGTGCATTTTATATCCCCACAGGTAGGACTTTTGCATAACGATCTCAAAAGTATGAAACTGATCTATACTGTAGATTTATAATAAAACATGTTGCTTTACCTACTGATACTGATACCCATGATGAGAATATCAGTTCATCAAAATCTTTTAACATCTGTGTCACAAGACCCTGTAGATGCATTCCTTGATATGTAACAGTAAAGTATACTGCTATTTCCTCCATATCCACATTGATGTCTATGTAAGAGAAAGTATATTGAGGCTTTGAAATACATTATGGATTATTTCTAAATGCTTGATTACTTGCAGTAGAGAACACTTGTTTCCTTTATGCTGCTGTCTTTAGACTGTTTGGCCAGGATGTGGCTACATAAGGATCCAGTACGTCATCTGTTGCAACTCAAACAGCGACTAACAGAAGTTTATCTTGGATGCCAGAAGTTTTTTCTTCTTCTTCTTTTTCTGACGTCCATGTTATGACACATTTTTACAATATTCACACTATTAAACCACCAACATGGAAATATGACACACTAAATCATGATATTTATTTATTTATTTATTTATGAATGATTGATTGATTGAACGAAAGAAAGAAAGATATTTTTGTACTCTGGCTGCAGTAGGGAAATATTTATTGTTGGATGAAATGGCACAAAAGGTTTGGAGAAAATTGATCTAATTTATCTGAATCAATGTATTGTTTCAAAATCATACAATCATGTCTATATAAACAGTGCTTTATTTATTTGTTACTTCAGTCACATGTCTTGGTCAAGTGTTGCTTATTCTGTTCTGTTATGAGGGGTAAATATCTCAATAAAATGTCAAATTTGTCATTGTCCTAATGAACATGTTGTTTATATGAATTGTTGACGAGTTTGCTCATTTTTCATCCTGTCACTGAATAGAGCGTTGTGAGAATTGTATGGATATGAATCATTTCCCCCAGAAACCCTTAGCAAAGCTGCCAAATTGGTGTAAAGCCAAATTAACATTGTCTAACATATAACTAGATTGTTTCGCTTTCCTTTATTGTTTCACTGTATGTTCACAAATATTCTCATTTGTTGAAATGTAGATATATTCAAAATATTAAATACGTGAAATAAAGTAAAAACAAAAATAAAGGTTAACAGATTATCATAGTACATTAAGCAGCTCCTTATAGATGCAGAGTTTAACTTTGTGAGCACAGTTTTTGCTATTAATCTAACCCTAACCCTCTTTTTTTAGTTTGTGTGGAACAAGATACAACTTAGATGCTCTTTATGCTAGATTTTTACATGATTAATTTTCTTCTATAGTGTCATTTTTTTCTTTATACTAAATTAAGTTTACATGTATTATTATTATTATTATTATTATTATTATTATTATTATTGCAGATATTAATTTGCTGCCACCCTGTGGTCGCAATATGTGTATATCTTGGGTGAGCATAATATATTTGACTTTACAAATACAGTATCTCCCAGAATTGAGTACACCCCTCACATTTTGTAAATATTTTATTATATCTTTCATGTGACAACACTGAAGAAATGACACTTTGCTACAATGTAAAGTAGTGAGTGTACAGCTTGTATAACACTGTAAATTTGCTGTCCCCTCAAAATAACACAACACACAGCCATTAATGTCTAAACCGCTGGCCACAAAAGTGAGTACACCCCTAAGTGAAAATGTCCAAATTGGGCCCAAAGTGTCAATATTTTGGTGTGGCCACCATTATTTTCCAGCACTGCCTTAACCCTCTTGGGCATGGAGTTCACCAGAGCTTCACAGGTTGCCACTGGAGTCTTCTTCCACTCCTCCATGACAACATCATGGAGCTGGTGGATGTTAGAGACCTTGCGCTCCTCCAACTTCTGTTTGAGGATGCCCCACAGATGCTCAATAGGGTTTAGGTCTGGAGACTTGCTTGGCCAGTCCATTTCCTTTACCCTCAGCTTCTTTAACAAGGCAGTGGTCATCTTGGAGGTATGTTTGGCGTCATTGTCATGTTGGAATAATGCCCTGTGGCCCATTCTCTGAAGGGAGGGGATCATTCATGGTTCCCTCAATGAACTGTAGCTCCCCAGTGCTGGCAGCACTCATGCAGCCCCAGACCATGACACTCCCACCACCATGCTTGACTGTAGGCAAGACACACTTGTCTTTGTACTCCTCACCTGGTTGGTATGGTCTGAGCACTGACAGGCTGACCCCCAACCCTTCAACCTCTGCAGCAATGCTGGCAACACTCGTACGTCTATTTCCCAAACACAACCTCTGGATATGACGCTGAGCACGTGCACTCAACTTCTTTGGTCGACCATGGTGTTCTGAGTGGAACCTAAGTGGAAATGTCCAAATTGGGCCCAATTAGCCATTTTCTCTCCCTGGTGTCATGTGACTTGTTAGTGTTACAAGATCTCAGGTGTGAATGGGAAGCAGGTGTGTTAAATTTGGTGTTATCGCTCTCACTCTCTCATACATGTCACTGGAAGTTCAACATGGCACCTCATGGCAAAGAACTCTCTGATCTGAAAAAAAGAATTGTTGCTCTACATAAAGATGGCGTAGGCTATAAGAAGATTGCCAGACAGGATTTTGTAGGCTTTGCATACACATGTGAACTCCTCGAAAGCCTGAAACCACAGAGCCCCCCCCCCCCCCCCCCCAATTGTTAGTTAATAGAGTGTTAATAATGAATTACTCATTTGTGTAGTTATTCATTAATGAAGGATCAGTATTCTAAAGTGTTATCCAATAAATGCACGCACAATTATCCATGTACTAGATAAATGTTATGAATATATCTTAATAGCCACAAATGAATGCCATTCAATTTGAGTCTGTGGAATTCGGGATTAAATGATTGTGCAGCAATTTGTACAAATACAGACATATTCGCAAATAAAAATGTTCTGTTCTGCATTAATATATCATAAATTGCTCATGCAAAAAGGAATCTGTGCATTTGTGGATCATGTGACATGCGTGCATTTATTGACGCTGGTTGACCCCCCCAAAAAAACATGCTCTGAATGAGTAGATTGTGCAAGCTGCGCCTTTTAACATTCATTTATTTATTTATTTTTGGTTTATTGCACCATATTGTATATTGTGTCTGTGTATTTGAAACATTTGAATGGACTGATAATGGTAGCTGTAAAGTTTTTATTTTTTGTTGGGTTTTTTTTTTGAAGTACAATGTCGTTTTGTACGTAGCCCCGCACATGACATGCAAGAAAAAAAAAATTTGTGCGCACGATTTACTAATTTGTTACCTCAATTTACTAAATCGTGCACACGGTTTACTATTTCGTTCCCTCGATTTAATCATGCGCATGATTTATAAATCGAGGGAACGAATTAGTAAATCGTGCGCACTATTTAGCCTACTATTTTTTTTAGTAGTTTTGATAATAATGTACCAAATCTAACTCGTATAAATATTACAGTAATATAGAAAAATACTATACATACATTTATAGGTAAAATCGAACTCTGAGATTCATGTACCCATTCCGTACGCAAATAACTTCCCTGTGCAAAGGATCATGGGGGCCCGAAGTGTCCATCAGTTGTTTGCTTCGAAAACCTTCATTCTGAAGGTCCCTTTGAAGTGGCCAGTTTTGAGCACTTCGGTTTGGAACGACCCTTCAATATGGCGGCCAAGATTGTTTTCACTCCGAAGTGCCCTTCGGAGGGTGATTTATCCCGTTTAGAACACACCATTTCTTTATGTGGTTTTTAGCATTGATGATCCATTCTTCGTCGGCCGACTAAGTTTTCTCAGTGTATTCCGCACCGTCGGCTGAAGTTGGTCCTCGTCGGCTTTTTTTCGGCCGATTCGAAATGTTGAAACGGTGTTGGAGCTCGTCGGTCCGTCAGGCCATCTGATCATTCTGATTGGCTATTCAGCTATTGCCGCCTGCTGGTTCAGAAAGGCATTTCATCTCACGCAGGCGCAGAACTGACGTGCTACATGGTCGTCGGCTATTTAGCGTCGGTTTGGTGTGTCAGGCCCCAACTTTGGACACAGACGCTGCCGATGTGAGCCAACCCCGCAGTCTGCTTTCATCGCCACTAGTTCGTCGACGTCGGCTTGGTGTGTTCTGGCCTAAACAAACAAAACAAAAACTGTTTTATTTTGTATCAGGCTCGTTGTGTATTATTGTATGAATTTTCTTTTGTCTTCTTCGGTTACTCTATTCACATGGTAAATACTATAAAGTAGTGACGCGTCTCACACACCTGATGGGAGTCTAATTTAGTTTTGGAGGAGTCGACTGTAGATACACAACCGTCATGGTGGGACAACCAGCTCCAACGACTTCTACTGCTGTAAATACAAGACAGTGCCGTATTTTATTAAATGTTTAGGGTTAACGTTTACGGTTGTTTTTTGTCATTGATTGTAGCAGTACTATCATAGTAGGGAATGCAGCCTAAATTAAATTGATGAAGAATTTTATATTGCAAATTTCCCACACATTCAATGAAAGAAAATAGGCCTATATGTGTAGTAAGATCAGGGTCCCATTTCAGAAAGGAAGTATCTCAAACCCGAGAAAGCAGGGTAAGTCAACTCAGAGTTGCAAACACACCAAATGTTGGGACGAAACAGCATGGTGTTACAGAGCTCACGCCACGCTGACATGTCATCTCCTCAGCTCAATGGACCAACTCGACAGCGCAGGGTGTCTTCTAGCATCACCCAATGGGCAGCGTTGCGCAAACTAATAACGCCAGTGCTGCACTGACCAATTAAAACAGCCACAAGTTCATTTGGCCACTCATTTAAATTTTACCCATAAACCTCTGCTTTTATTAATAGAAATCAGTGAGGTCAAATGGCTAGGTGCATAGAATGATATTAGAGACATTCATTCACAAAATGCACAAAATTAGAGTAGAAGACTTTTTAACCATTTTAAAGAAACCAGACCAACAACTCCAGCATTTCAGTTCTCACGGAACTTGAGTGGGGAGGCCTCAAGTGGATCTGTGAACATGCAAAGAAGGTAAAATAGTGAATAAAAATATCCTATGCTATTTATCTAGCAAAGTATTTGCATTAAATGGACAGACGTTGTTTTAATTCAGTATTGAACTGCCTGAAGTAAGATATGTTATTTCTGAATTAGATAATGAAAATGCATCTGCACAATTGCATTTTCTTATTTTTTTAGGTGCCAAAGAAACACAGGTGGTCCTTTCTTTAGAGAAGTATGTCTTTTGACCTCCCTGGAAACCTCAGTTGTCCCTAAGGAAATGGCAAGAGTCCAAAGTCTTAAAGTCTTGATCAGGTGCTGTTTGCATTTCACTCATGTCGGAGTGATGGGGTATCTCAGGTACAGAGCATCTTAGTCAACATTCCCAAACATTCACTCTCGGTGTGGGTAGTGTATAGTGTTTCCATACAAAAAGAGAAGGGACAGTTCCCTTTTAAGTTTTCTTAGCCCCCCAGTCGTCAAAACAAAATTCATCTCATTGGAAATGTACACTACAGACTGGTGGTTTTTGTCGGACTGAAGTGGTCCCTATGAATTTTGATTATCCACTGAGCCCCAACTTCTGAATCTCTGTGTTGTATCGAGATGAATTAGCACAATTAGGCAATGTACAGTAGTGATTATTTTCTCTCCTGTCGCTGATAGGCTAGTTTATTTTATTTTTTTTATTCTAAACCCACTCATATTTGCTTTCTTCACCTCTTCACCTTTACTTCAATGTTAAAACATAAGGTGGATAGCCACCCTTTGACTTTAAAAGCTTTTGTCCTTTTGTTCTGGTACACTTATACACAATTTTTAATTTAGTTTTGCTTGTCAGTTTCTCCAAGCCTATTTGATATGTTGCCAAAGTTCTTGTGGATTTAATCTTTCTCTCTCTTCTCTTCAAGGACCATACCAACTGTTTGGAAATATAAAATTATATCTAACCACAAAAGCTAAAAAGACTAAATTCTCCTGAATCACCATAAGAACAGATTCCAGAAGTTACCTGCAACAACAGACAAAATGAATGATCTCTACACATATTCTTATACATTACCTTTCATGCAAAACCTTTTCTCAGATGCAAAATGCTTTTACAAACAGTGATTTTCATTCAGACTTAGTTTTTTCTTTATTCAAATAGCTGTACATAGTGTGGAAATAACCCATTGCCCAGTAAGAACTCATTTTTATTATATACTGACATGATACATTTTGTATTCCAAAAAAAAAAAAGTTACAAGTTACATTTACAAGTTACAAGTCTTACAAGTTTCAAAAAATGTGAATAAATTATGATATGGTGAATTACTGTATGCCTTTGAACCCAATAGCGTCATATCTTCAAGCAAATGATATGCATAAGGGTGTGTCTCGATTATACTGACCAAGCTTAAAGGTGATTAATCATTTCCTCAAAAACAAAGTATCCTCAAAAACAATCCAGCTCAGAAATATGATGCATCTTTAAATCTATACAGATAATAAACATTTTATAAGGAGAAGTTGTTAAAATTTGATTTGCGATCAGGTAAATGCATGTTAAACAATGGCATGTATATTATCGAAGGCTACATCCACACAAAGCCAGAGCTTTCCCTTTTTTTTATATAAACTTTAGCAAAGCTTAGAAATATAGCTTTATTTTAGCAAAGCTAATAGGCTCGGTAGCTTCTGCGGCATGAACACAAGCATGTAGTCCGCTGTTGTTGTTGCTGTTACGTGACATAACAGTGTCTGACTAGAGTCGACACATGGGATAATGACATCATTGTTTCAAAATATATGGATTGGCTGTACACAAGGGTGTCATTTTCAGACTTATCCACTCTGGGACCCGCTTTCAAAAAAATTAAGTTTCACGTTCTAAAAACTATCTAAAACTGGGGGTTCTAAGATGGCGGCCAGGGAGTAACAGCGATTTTCACTAGCTCCCGCACCACTCAGCTAATTATATGTATTTCATAAGTTAATTCGGACGCAACTCCGTGGCTTTGGTTGTCAGTGTTGTAGTATGTCTTTGGAATCTTTTTGGCCACAATCTTTTTCGAAAATGCCTCGTTCTACCAAAAAAACAGAGAAAAAGGAATCTTCCTTGGCCGCGTTGGATATTTCGCCGGAACAAGGTGATGGTGAAGAGAACGATGAGGTTGAGCTAAGCCCAGCCATGGCCAAGGCGTTTCAGCACATGACGGAGATGATTTCCAAGACAATAGACGTCAAACTTGATCCCTTAGCGGAGATTATACATACGCATTCCCAGGAATTGGACAATTGCAAATCTCGACTGGATGAAGCCGAGCGAAGAATCGTTTCGGCGGAGGAATTAGCTGATAGCATGAAGGCTCGTGTTTCGACTCTGGAAAATTAAGTTGCATTGCTTACTGAGCATGTTGATGAGCTAGAAAACAGAGGACGGCGCAAAAATATTCATATTGTCGGCTTACCAGAAGGGGCAGAGGGCTCAGATGCAGTGGCTTTCCTACAAAAATGGATCCCAGAGTTTCTTCAGCTGCAGACCGAGGGAGCTTACATCAAAATCAAAAGTGCTCATCGTTCTCTAGCTCCCAGACCAGGTGCCAAGAAGAGACCTAGGCCACTAGTGGTGCGTATGCATCACTTCGGAGACAGACAGAGGATTCTTGAGGCAAGTAGAAAGTTGTCTATGGATGGAAACTTGCGGTTTGAGAACTGAAAAATCTCCTTTTTTCAAGATTTCTCCGCCGCAGTGCTCCGAAAGCGTAGAGAGTTTGATTCGGTTAAATGCCGCTTGCAGGAGATCGGTGCCCGCTATGCAATGTTATATCCAGCTAAACTGCGAGTAACCATTGGGAATACCATTAAGATCCTCGGCTCGCCGACAGCAGTCTCTGAGTTTATTGCAGAGATTGATCAGGATGTTCGACTTGTGGCAGCTGACAGTCCACCTGTGATGGACGAATGACTGTGACCTGATTACGTTTCTTTTTCCTCTTTTTTTTCCCGCATGTTGCGTTCGGTATCCTCTGCTGTTATTGAGTAAGTTTTGTGAAAGTTTTCTGTTTCGGACTGAACAGAAGGGATGTTCTCTTGTGTATTGAGTTCCCTTTTTGTGAAGGGAAAACGCCTCCTTTCTCTTATTTTATTCTTTTGTTTCTTTTGTTTTTCGAGTTCTATCGAATGTTCCATTGCCCGGAAACTTGTACTTTTGTTATTATGTTTGTATCTTTTCGTTGTATGTTCAATTGTATGTACAGGAGACTGTATAAAGGTAAAGTTTCAGCTTGTTTATTTCGTTTTTCTATTTTATAGATTTACGATATTAAAACTTATTATGTATAGATGGTTATCAATTTAAGAGTTTCTACGTGGAATGTAAGGGGTCTACACGGTAAAATTAAAATTCGGAAGGTTTTTGATTGGTTAAATAAGGAGCGTGTTGATCTGGCAGTGCTGCAGGAGACCCACTTGAATGATAAGGATCACGCTGGCCTGGATTGGTGGATTGGTCAAATTTATTTTTCTTCATTTACAACGAGTAGCAGGGGGGTAGCTATCGTTGTTAACAGAAATTTGCCCCTTAAGATTTTAAATAGCACTAAGGATAAACGGGGTTGTTACATTATTGTTAGAGGGCTATTGTATGGAGAACATGTAATGTTTTTAAATATATAATGCCCACCAAACTTTTCTCCTGAGCCTCTTACAAAAGCTTTTTTGGATTTGTTAGAGACTGCTTCTGGTACTGTAATTGTAGGAGGGGATTTTAATTGTTTGTTGAATCCTTTACTGGATAGACTACCTTCAAAGAACTGCCCTCCATCTAAACAATCTAAAACGTTATCCGCTTTATGTAAGGAGTTAGGTTATTCTGATGTTTGGCGCGCCCTTAACCCTCTGCACACAGAATTTACCTTTTATTCCCCTCCCCATAAGTGTTATTCTAGAATTGATTATTTTTTTGTTCCTAGTGCAATTCTGCAATATGTCTCCCATTGTGCCATAATTAATACTGTTGTTTCCGATCATGCTGTGGTGCTATTGGATTTGTTAGTGGAAGGTGCTCCAAAACGTACTAAGCACTGGAGATTTAATTTCATTTAATACGATTTGGAGAAGTTGACCATAATACATGCTTCCCTGGATGCTTTGTTGTTGCAACAGGCCAACGTTAAAATACTTTTTTCAAAGCAAAGACTTATGAGCACGGCAATAAACCTAATAAGTATTTGTCTTATTTATTGAAAAACAAATCAGGCCCACAATTTATCACCTCTATTATGGATTCTTATGGTAAGCAATCATTTGATTCTGGGGTAATAAATGCTACATTTAAGCCGTTTTATTCTGACCTATATCATACTGAATATTCACCCCAACAATATAATGCTATGGTAAATTTCTTTGATCACTTAACGCTTCCTAGTATATCTGACGAACAGAGAATAGCTTTGAATGCCCCCATCTCAAGGGAGGAAGCCTTAATGGCTCTACGTAGTCTACAGTCAGGCAAATCCCCTGGTCTGGACAGTCTGGTGTGTGAAATATATAAAGAATTTGAGCATCTGTTAATAGATCCCCTGTTATCTATGTATGATCATTCATTTATGACAAATAGATTGCCACAATCACTTAGAGAGGCCAACATTTCCCTCATTTTAAAAAAAGAAAAAGATCCACAGCTCTGTGGGTCATATAGGCCGATATCTCTTCTGAACGTGGATTTTAAATTGCTTTCTAAGATCCTTGCATTACAGTTGGAGAAAATACTTCTTTCTTTCATTGATGAAGACCAAACTGCCCGATGTAGTGGAGGGACTCCGAAGATCTAGACGGCCATGACGTAGCTGTAGTGATGACCCCCCGAGATGATGGAAGAGATCCGGAGGGCTGAAGTCAAGCAGGAGCAACCAAGGGCGGAGGTGGAGCCTGAGGGAGGGATGAGCGGGCTGAAGACGAAGGGGTGGAGGGCCGGAGTGTAGCAACCGGCCTGTAAGTCTGTGGCGTAGGCGTAGCAATGCCCGACCCAGGTGGAGCCGACGTACTGAGGGAGTCCTGCGAGGCTGAAAGTCCGATGGTCTCTGCCGGCATCGAGGGAGGAAGGAGCGTAGACGCAGGAGTTGGTACATCAAATCGAGGAGGACTGCAGCATGCAGGGGCAGAGGGCGGAGCCAGGGGCTTCTCACAGCTGTGACGAGATGACTCCCAGAGGGCCCGAGGTGTAGCCTCACCACTCAGAGGAGGCGCAGAGGGACTGATGGGAGGCATCGATGAAGGGGTGACAGGAATAGCTGGGGACTGGGGCAAAAACTGTGGAGCAGAGGAAAGTCCAAAACAAAAAACAGAGTCCAAGGTGTGCTGGAGAGGTAGTGGATGAGGGAGGTTAGAAGGGAACACAGGACTGGACGGAACCATCGGGGAGACGGACATTTCAGGGCTGGACGGAACCAGCGGGGAGACAGATAGTTCAGGGCTGGATGGAACCAGTGGTGAGACGGACAGTTCAGGGCTGGGCGGAACCAGCGGGGAGATGGACAGTTCAGGGCTGGGCGGAACCAGTGGGGAGACAGACAGTTCAGGGCTGGACGGAACCAGCGGGGAGACAGACAGATAGAAAGACTCAGGGGATAACAGAGGGGGAAACAAAACAACCTCTCCAACATCAAAAAAAAAAAAAAAAAAAAAAAAAATTCTCCAGTGCGATGGCCGAACACTCACTCTCAGTGGTGGGGGGGTGGGCGGGGCTCACTTCCATCCCCTCAAACTCCACCAGGACTCCCTCAGCAATGGATGAGGTAGCCGGCTCGCACACCTGGTCAGGCACGCGTTGCTCAGGCTCCAGGGCGATGTTCAGCTTGGTGTCGTCATCGATGTTGTTAACTATGAGCGGCGAATCACAGGACACCAGCACCCACTTGATGTATTCCATGAAGCTCCCTCGAGGCCCCTCCCCGGACAGCAGCGCCTTGGTGGTGATGTTGAGGCCGGCATACAAGAAGTTGCACAGGCTGCTGTCCGGGAAATGTGTATATGGTGCTAGGAACAAAAAGTCCTCCAAATGTGCCTTGAGGGAGCGGTCCTTCTGCTCAAGGCAGAGCAACAGAAATGCAGGTGTGTACATGATGGCAGAAACACAAAAAGGTGAAACACGAAAAAACACTGACACGGGGAAAAAAAAAAAACTGACGACAAAATAACGCCGCAACTGTTTTGGACGGGTCTTCTGTTACAGGATGCTGGTAGAGCAAACACATGATGAGGAAGAATAGCATATAATAAGTCTTTACTTGATAATCCACAAGGAGAAACAAAGAATCCAGAACAGGGCATACACCAACACAACCAAAATACAAACAAGACCCGACAAAGAACTGAACACAGACAGTAACTTAAATACACTGATACAAACAAGCTTAACAAGATAACAAGGGGGCGTGGTTCAATAAGTGTCCATGGTGACTGAAAGTGGCGGGAAACTAAAACAAAGGAACACGTGACAAAAAGCAAACTAAAACAAACAGGACATGGCGGTGACTGTAACAATCAGCGATAAACCCCCTTCTTTGAAAGGATGGCATAAGATTATTAGAGAAATGATTCCATTAGAATTCTTAACATGTGTTATTCACTCGTCAACTGAAGCTTTCCATCAGGTCTGGACTCCACATCTTGACTGTATTGATGTTTCCTTAAGTAATACTTTGAAATATGGTACATCATAATGCTCTTGTTTTTTGTTTTTTTTTTAATTGCATTTTATTGTAATTGCCGGGCTCTTTCTGTTTGGTTTTAGTTTAGTTTGTAAATGGTTGAAATGCTGATAAAAAGATGCAATAATAAAAAAAAAACCTATCTAAAACTAAACTTAATTATCTAATTATCTTAAGATGACAACACGTGACATTATATTCGGACCGGTTCACATACTCAGATTGGAAATAATGCTTTTCTATGGCATCATGATCAACACCTAAGTTACAGTTTTTTTCAATTGCTAACATTCTTTTGTCCAATCTGTAGTCACATTTTCAAAACTCTAAACACATTTAGCAGAACATCCGTCTGTTGTGACCATTAACACAATTCATGTCGTTTTCACACAAAATGCAGTCAATTAACACGTTTCTAAAATGCTTGCATTTTCTTTTCATATAAGCTTACCCCATACCAAAATCATGGATCTTTCTCATCTTATTTGCAAATGCTTAAACACAGCATGTCAGAAATGAAGACCTAATGTTCCAATCTTTAAATATAGGATAAAACCTATACTTTTGCAACAGCAGTACTGGAAAAGTACTGAAAAAAATATAAAACAAATACTGAAACAATTGATAAGCATTTTAAATTAGCAGATCACTTTAATATTGAGAAATAGCAGATTCCAATCTCAGTTGCATAGTCATAGTCAGGTGTTGAAATTATTTTTGGACATACAGTAAAATAGGACTCTGAATCAGATTTGTTCAATGTGTATAAAGAACAACACAGATGAGCAGAGAGAAAATAATATCTGGGTAAGGGAGAAGAATAGATGAAGGAGGAGAGGAGAAGTTGGATCAGGATAAGTGAGAAGAAGAGGTATGGGAGAGGAGGAAGAATGTGTGCTGGATTTAGCATCTCTATGGTTTTCCCTCTTACACATGTGAAACCTATGAAAGCTTATTTCAGCCATGAATAGAAAATAAAAAAGGTAATTGTGACTTTATCTCACAATTCTGACTTTTTTCTCTCAATTTCTAGTTTATATCTCACATTTCTGAGGAAAAAAAAGGTCAGAATTGTGAGATGTAAACTAATATTTTTATCAAATCAAATATTTTTGATAAAAAGTCACAATTACCTTTTATGCTTTTTTATTCTGTGGTGGAAAAAAAGCTTCCATAATAACCAAAGATGATCAATGTCAGCAATTTCATGTTTTCATTTCAGCTTCATACTACAACGATTTTACTACAACGATTCCACTAACACTGTTCCATATTTACAAAATATGTGGTCTGCATAGGGCACTAGCTACCAAGTGGACACCATCCCAGCCTCTATGGGGGCAACATCTACACCACACCCACCACAAGAAAGAGATTTCAACCAAGGGGGGCACTGAAGTTCTGCATAGGGGAATCATCTGACCAGTAGCTGCACACATTCAACACTCAACAAAAAATGTAGAATGGCTTACATGCATTATACTTTTACTGCAGTAAAAGGAAACTGAATTTTAAAAACAATGGATTTCACATTTTCTGCAGGTAGAACTGAAACATGACAAGTAATGCAGTTTTCATAACGTGATCAATTGTTAGTATTTTGGCAGTCATCGCACTATGATTGACTATCTGGTCATGTTGGATAGAAAACTAGTGCTATGTTTTGACAGAATGACTCTATTTTGAATCAGGTTTGCTGAGTTTTTATAGAGTTAGTATGTGTTGAAAAAGGTTTTTAGCATTTTGAAATGTAGAGTTTGTGTTTATTTAACAAAATATGGTTTTGGGCAGAAAATTAACTATTTGGCCACATGTGTAATGTAGGTGTGTTGCTGTGTTAAGAGTTTAGAAAAAGTACTTTAAGTATTGGTAACCCTTGTTAGCAATTGAAAAAAAAACTGTAACGTCATATGGTAATTACTGTAACTTACGAGATTCTGGCTCATAAAAAACATTCACATCCAAAATATGAAATCCATAGTTTTTAAAATTCAGTTTCCTTTTACTGCAGTAAAAGTATAATGCATGTAAGCCTACATTGTAATGTAATGTAATGTAATGTAATTCTACATTTTTTGTTGAGTGTTGAATGTGTGCATTCTTGGCAACAGAAGTGAGTCATTATTTCATGGAATGTACAGTAGAAAAAGAGAAGAAGAATGTAACAGAATTGCTCAGGGCAGCTACTGGTCAGATAAGTCCCCTATGCAGAACTTCAGTGTCCCCCTTGGTTGAAATCTCTTTCTGGGGGTGGGTGTGTGGTGTTGATGTTGGTCCCATAGAGGGTGGGATGGTGTCCACTTGGTAGCTAGTGCCCTATGCAGACCACATATTTTGTAAATATGGAACAGTGGTAGTGGAATCGTTGTAGTAAAATCATTGTAGTATGTAGTATTGTAGCTTTTACTGAAAAGAAAACATGAAATTGCTGCCATTGATCAACAACAAATCCAACATACATGGTCTTTGGTTATTATGGAAGCTTTTTTTCCACCACAGAATAAAAAAAGCATAAAAGGTAATTGTGACTTTGTAACAGAGTTCAGATATAAGGAGGGAAGAGGACAGGGTCGGCTTTTGACTACTGGCTGTTTATTTCACCAAAAATAATGACAACAGAATGGTGTGCAGACAGGCACAAAACAGTCAAAATAATCCACAATTCACTCCAGCACGAACAGGCAGGCATCCAGGAGTGTAGAACAGCCAGTAGTCCTTCTCTCTCTCGCTGGCTCCTGTTTCTCCTGGCGTTAAATACTCTCTCCACGTCAATTACTGAAACAAGAGACAGGTATTTGTTATTTGCGCCTAATCCACTCAGTCACCGCGCGTCTCCTCCCTCTCTCTCCCGTTGCAGATTCCGCTGAACCACGCCCCCCTTGCCACAGACTTTTTATCAAAATATTTTTTATTTTGCATTTGTGAGATTACATCTCATAATTCTTACTTTTTTTCTCAGAATTGTGAGATTTAACTAGAAATTGAGAGAAAAAAGTCAGAATTGTGAGATAAAAAGTCACAATTCATGGCTGAAATAAGCTTTAATAGGTTTCACATGTGTAAGAGGAAAAACCATAGAGATGCTAAATCCAGCACACATTCTTCCTCCTCTCCCATACCTCTTCTTCTCACTTGTCCTGATCCAACTTCTCCTCTCCTCCTTCATCTATTCTTCTCCCATACCCAGATATTATTTTCTCTCTGCTCCTCTGTGTTGTTCTTTATACACATTGAACAAATCCGATTCAGAGTCCTATTATACTGTATGTCTATTTTACTGTATGGACTATGCCTCCAACTGAGATTGGAATCTGCTATTTCTCAATATTTAAGTGATCTGCTAATTAAAAATGCTTATCAATTGTTTCAGTATTTGTTTTACATTTCTTATATTACTCAATAATGCTTTTTCAGTACTGCTGTTGTTGCAAAAGTATAGGTTATAGTATAGGTTCCCTTTCGAGGGAACTCGGACTGCATCTGTAACGACACTTTGGGGATTCCCCCCCAGCGTAGCGCGTCTGAAGCATGAATGAAACTATTCCAATCCTGATTGGTGTTGTGTCATGACATAACATGTGACAGAATACACGGAAGCTACAAAGGGAAGCCAGCACACAACAGAGTTAGCTTTCGCTCTTCAGCAAGCGCTCTCTGTCATTGTTTGTCTTATTTGGTGTTATTTGTCAAAAAAGCATATATTTGATCATGGCGAGTGAACAGTTCAAGAAGTGTTTGCATCCCTGCCCGAGGTTTATAACAAGTGGGGACACACATCAGATGTGTGTGCTTTGTTTGGGAGTGCAGCACGCCTGGGCAGCTCTCGAGGGAGCTGCTTGTGTGCACTGTGAAGCTCTGCCGATCAGAGTGCTGTGTTCCCGCTTGGCTGTGTTTGATGAGGCCAGCCAGGCTTGCGAGCCCCGCGGTTCAGGTTCCGCGTCTGATTGTGGGGCTCGCAGATGGAACTGGCAGGAGGGCTCGAGACTGCTGCGGCACATTCTCAGTCCTGGTCCGGCAGTTCCAATGCTCCCGCTCGCTAATTCCTCAGAATCAGACGGCTCAAGCATCGGGTTCTCCTCCCGTGCGGAAACCCGCCCCCTGGCGGCTTCTTACGCACGGGAGGAGAACCCGATGCTTGAGCCGTTTGATTCTGAGGAATTAGACGTGCTCAGCATCGAGGCAGGTGAAATGGTAGAGAGCTCGCCATTGCATTCACCTGCATGTGAGGAGCTTGTTGATGTTTATAACACGCGCTGTGGCCAAAATTAATGTTGACTGGCCACAAGAAAGCCAGGAAGTGCAAGTCAGAAGTAAATTAGATGAGTGCTTCCTGCAGCACAGATCTCAGCCACAACACCGGGGTTTACCATTTTTTCCTGACTTACACAATGAGTTGTGTAAGTCAATAAACCGTATTCAGCACGTCTGTCTAACCCTCTTGTGTTAGACTATAGTAACATTTTAGGAGGGCGTCAGTACGGTTATGGGACAATGCCTCGGGTGGAAGAGGCCTTAGCCAGCTACCTCTGCCCTGATGCTGCGTCGTCCCTTAAAGCCCCGGTGCTGCCCACCAAACCCTGTCGGGATTGGTGGGCAGGGCTTATATGGTGACTGGACGCGCTGGTGCATGCCATGCTTATGCAAGCATACCAGGCTGATATACTGGAAGATTTAGATGAGGGTGAGGGACCAACTCCAGAAGAAGTAGCGGAGTTGTGTAAAGCCGCAGATTTGTTTCTCCATGTTACCAAGGAGACAGCCCGTGCCATCGGCCGCTCCATGGCAGCTATGGTAGCCACGGAGAGACATCTGTGGCTAAACCTATCAGGGATGAAGGAGAAGGACAGGGCCTTTCTTCTAGATGCCCTGATATCGCCTTCTGGCCTGTTCAGCGACACAGTTAATACTGTCGTCGACAGGTTTCAGGAGGCGAAAAAGCAGTCTGCGGCTTTCAAACAGTATCTCCCTCTCCGTTCTAAATCTACAAAGGCTGCTCCTAGTGTGCAGCCCCAGCCGTCCTCAAGCTCCTCGTACCGGCAGGTACAAAAAGAGAGTGTCGCTTCTAGAGCCCCTCCTCAGGGATCTTGGCAACAGAGACGACGCTCTCGCCAGAAGATCAAGGTCGTTTCCACCTTGGAACCCTCAGGAAATCGATGTTGGATTCCTGCCGTCCAGTACGCTTCGGGCCACATCGATTTCCGGCGAACGCATGCTGCAGTGTCCGCCCCAAAGGCTTGCGGCCTGGAAGCGACAGCATCCGCACACAGAAAAACGTTTTCGATCTTTTCCTGCTGGTATTCCACTTCAGGGGATCGTGAACAATTCTCGAAGAACACCTGAGGTCAGCCTCAAGAGGCTGATTCCCTTAGTAAATTATATTGGGTTGCAGATTTTTTCATCTTTTCTTAGTTTTATTTAATTTTTTTTAACACAAATTCAGTTGTAACCTATATAAATATTACATTAATACATTAAATGTTATGACAAGTACAGAAGTAATTACTCTATGAATGTAACTCAAAGTGAAAAGACATTTAAAAATTCAAAACAATGTGTGAAAAGAAGCTATGCTAAATGTGAGGTTCTGAGGTAAATATTAAAACAGGGTCTTGGCACTCGGGAACAGCCTTCATGGATGTCCGGATCACACACTGCCAAAGCTCTTCAAAACTTCAGCTCTCACATCCAATCTGAAACAGACAGCGACTTTACAAGATGATGAGTGTAATGTGGAAACACACATTTTTTCTGTGCATTTGTGCTGTATTACTTCTCAGAATAAATTATATGATTATTATCAGATTTTTTTTTTATTTGACTGCTTTTGAAATTGTTTTAAATGTGTTATGTTTGACACATTTCAGGGTTTTGTGCTGCAATATCCTGCCTTGTCAAACTTTAAATAAAACGAAACTAAACTAAACTATAATTTTTTTTTATCATAATTATAATATTTTAAACAAAAATAAAATTTTTTAAGTAGCTGCTGGCATGAAGACTGTCATCAAAACAAAGCTCCAAAGATTTATATTCCAAAGGAATATTTTATTACCTTTTCGAAATAATCCATTAAACCGATGCGATTTGAGGAGCGTGTACTAATATTTTCCGTTCCATTCACTTGCGTGTTGTCTCAAGGACACGCCCACAATAGGAGGATATCATGAATATTCGCGTAAGCGCCACCCAGTGGAACAGAATATTTCAGGAACCGAACATATTGTAACACCTTATGCAGTATGGAAATACACACAGACAATGACACGCCCCTACTGCGTGCTAGAATCTCCGAAAAACAAGCCGATTTCAACCTCAAAATGTACGCTTTTAAATATACCAAAACTGCCATCTCAAACATGGAGAGGCTTCTTCGTGATCTCAACTAACAGATTCCGCAAAAAAAAAAACGAAAATCACCAATTTTGAAAAAAAAAAAAAAAAACGCTTCTTTCTCATTTTGCTCGATAGTTGTGCTGCCGACTTGTGTCACTGGTTTCCGTGACGGGTCACAAATGTGACTAGATTGGACAAAAGTTTGTTAGCAATTGAAAAAACTGTAATATACTAAAAATTATACTAAAATACTTATTAAGAACAACACAACAGTGTACTCAACTGTGCTATTTTGAGACACCAAGAATATGAACTAAAATGTGCTTTTTACATAGCCTACTATCAGTACTAAAATCACATACAAAAATTCCTTGATAAGGAAACTAAAACTATGACTGAAGGTGACAATTACATTTAAGTCCTTCACTTATTGATACCATTTTAATCAATTCGGACACAAATTACTGTTCCAAAAAAAAGCCATGACCATTCTTTATTTCTATCTGAAATGCTACCTTAAATGATGAGCAATAATAAAATCCAAATGAACACTGTAAAAGATAAAAATCTTTTACAGTTATTTAAAAAGTCTTTTATAATAAACATTGGTTTTGAATTGTAGCAAAAACCAGATGATTTGTAAAGTTATATCAAGGAAACTTTCAGTGCTAGGTTTAATGCCAAGTCTAAATAGTTAAGTCACCTCTGGTTGTATCACTGGAACTGCACAACACCTCACACAGCTTTGCATGTTTCCACAGAGACATACCATCACGTACTGTTGCAAGGAAAGCAGACGAGGAAGACGAGTACAATCCAAAATGTAGTTTAATATATAAAGATCCAACAGGACAGGTGAGCAGGCAGTAACACATACACATACCATTGACGAGCATGTCCACAAACAACTTTACGTGTCACACAAACAAACTTTATTAACTAGACTAAACACTTAGACTAATCTAACATAGACACGCATACATGCATACACTTTAGCAATGGAAAGAGAGGTGAAGCAGAATACAAACTGTTGCACTTTTTTGCATGATTATTACAACCTGTTGAACTTTTTACCCTTTGTTAAAAATAAAATGGAAAAAAAATCACTAACAGCACATGCTTCATTCATCACTTCCTTGGGTACTGGTAAAAGTGTTGGTGTATTATCTACAACTGCAAAAGGGGAAAAACACAATCCGATAATGAAATACACTGTAAAAAATGATGTGATCAAGAAGTCATTGCAACATATTTTTGCATTAACTCAAAACGTATCAACTTTTTTTATAAGTCACAGCAATTCATCACTAGTCAAGATTTAAAATAGCCAATGAAATTATACGTAATTTAAGGCAGAAACATTTTTAAATTTTTGTACTAAGAGAATTTAAAGCTTATTTACCAGTAGGGGTGTGACGAGACAGGTATCTCACGAGACGATACGAGATGAGACTCGAGATTGAGTTCACGAGACGAGACAAGATTTTTACACACTATTTTTAAGAAATCCTCAATGGTGAAATACATGACTAGAAAAAATATTCTGCAGGTGTATTTGAAATGTTTTAACTAATCATCTTGTAATGAATGTCATTTCAGTTCTACTTTCTGAGTATGAATTAGCATATGCAGTAAAAGACAACAATACTCAAGTACTGTAAAAGGTTTTGCTACTAACTCAACTGACTGACTTCTCTACAGTATGATTTCAGTCTCTTCAGACCTTACTGTACATGATTTATGAGCTTCTACAACTTTTGACCTCCTAACTGAACTCCTTTCCACAAACTGATCATAGAAATAAAAACAGTATAAATAAAAATGTTAACACTTTATAATAAGGTCTCATTTATTAACATTAATGTATTAACCAACATCAACTAACAATTAGCAATATATTTGCTACAGTATTTATTCATCTTTGTTTATGTTAGTTAAAGGTGCCCTAGAATGAAAAATTGAATATTTCTTGCCATAGTTAAATAACAAGAGTTCAGTACATGGAAATGACATACAGTGAGTCTCAAACTCCATAGCTTCCTCCTTCTTATATAAATCTCATTTGTTTAAAAGACCTCCGAAGAACAGGCGAATCTCAACATAACACCGACTGTTACGTAACAGTCGGGGTGTACGCCCCCAATATTTGCATATGCCAGCCCACGTTTAAATGTGGTTAAAGTTACCATCAGTTATTACTGTATTCACGGAGACAAGAGAGCCGTCACTATTTTCATTTTTAAACACTTGCAGTCTGTATAATGCATAAACACAACTTCATTCTTTATAAATCTCTCCAACAGTGTAGCATTACCCGTTAGCCACGGAGCACTATCAAACTCATTCAAAATCAGAAGTAAACAATATAACAGTATACAATACTCACATAATCCGACGCTTGCATGCCGCATGCATGACGAACACTTTGTAAAGATCCATTTTGAGGGTTATATTAGCTGTGTAAACTTTGTTAAGGCACTGTTTAAGGCAAGCGCGAGCTCTGTGGGCGGAGAGCACGGGATTTAAAGGGGCAGCAGCATAAAATCGGCACGTTTATAATGATGCCCCTAAATAGGCAGTTTTATAAAAAAATTTATTAAAAAAATTCTATGGGGTATTTTGAGCTGAAACTTCACAGACACATTCAGGGGACACCTTAGACTTATATTACATCTTTTAAAAACATAATCTAGGGCACCTTTAATAAAAATAGTCATTCATTGTTAGTTCATGATAGTTCATAGTGCATTAACTAATCTTAACAAATGAAACCTTATTGTTTGTGCTTAATAAGATTAAGAGAAAACTCTTATTCATTTTTATGATAACACTTTACAATAAGTGCAACCATAATCGCACTTATCCCAATATTTAAAGTTCAAATAAGACCAAATTTTTCTTTGATACAGAGCAAAGAGATGGTTACAACTACACTGCCCAGCCTAAGATAGCTTTCATATTGGAAGATATTTGCATTCATCAGGGAGCCGCTTTCAAAATGCGGGGTATTGAAATCGCGTTTGAATGCGCGCTCGCGTTTACTTTCACTTTCGCGATCGTGCTTTCTCTGTAAATATGAAGCGGCAGCGACCGTTATCCAACTGAATTAAATGTTTTTTATTTAAATACAAAGCAAAACGACAGTGGAGGTGTAATGTAAATGTAGCGGTGACATATTCTTTCCTAATCATCCTAACCACTCTGTCATGGCAATATCACGAGACTACTCTTCGCCTCGACAAGAAATCTTGTCACATTTTAGTCTCGCGAGATCTCGTGACACGAGATCTTGTCACACCCTTATTTACCAGTAATGAAGGTGTTGCTGCTACTGGTCCCTGGCTATGGGTTTAGGGAACAGCTGCTCCCAGGGATGCCCTGTACTGTGGGTCAGTCCACATTCAACCCAAGGGTCAGCTCTTCTGCTGGGGTATAATGTGAGGGTGCAGGTGTCACAGTCATGTTCAGTTTGCCTTAATTTTTATAGACTTTAAGTTTGTTTTCCTTTGGTCTATTTTCCCGCCACAATCAGTCACCATGGACACTGCACTAATCATCACAGCTGTTTGTCATCTGTGTATATAAGTTCAGCTCTGTTGATGTGTCCTTGTCTGGTCTCGTTTCGATTACAGTTGTGTTGGACAAGCTTGCTTCTTTGTTGGATTGTACCTGTGGGGATTATTAAAGACTACTTATTTATTCTCATCTTCATCTTTGTGTGTGTTTTCACAGCCTGTGCATTACAGAAGACCAGACCAAGAAACATATAAGCAGTGTGTTTTGTTGAAGCATTTTTGTTTGTATTTTTGTGATTACATGTTTTTGGTTTCTTTCTGTACTATGGACCACTTTGCAGCAGTCAAACTGTTATGCCTTGAGCAGAAGGACAACTCCCTCGAGAAACCTTTGGAGGAATTCCTCAGCCTCGTGCCAGCTATGTCTTTCCCGGACAACTGCCTCTGCATCTTCCTGTATGCCGGCCTCAACACCGCCACCAAAGAGCAGCTGTCTGGGGAAGGCCCTCGAGGGAGCTTTGCCAGATACATAGAGTGGGTACTGATGTCCTGTTGTTCACCGCTCACAGTGGACATCGTCAACAACTACACCAGCCCTACTAGCTACCCAGTGCCCAGCCAACACCACCCAGACTGCAGGGATTGGCAACATGAGCCCACGACAGGCCGCGAGAGGGACTTTGCCATGATGTTCGAGCCAGAGAGCGACCGAAACAGAACATCACCACTGAGCCTGAGAAATGTGGGTCTAACCCGGTGTGCGAGCCGGGTGCACCATCTGTCGCAGAGGGAGTGCTTGTGGAATTTGAGGGAATGGAAGTGAGTCCTGCCCACCCTCCCACCGCTGAGAGTGAGTTTTTAGCAAGCATTTGGGAGAACTGTTTTGATTTTGGAGAGGTTAACCTTCTGCCCGTCTTGCCATCTGAAACTGATAGTCACATCTCTAATACTCTGGTCGTGCCCAGAGTATTATCCTTATTATCCTTGTTTGAAACTTGTATGACATTTTAATACAGCATAATAACATACAATACAGCAAGGCCATGACCGCCACTGTTGTCCCTTAAAAATTGTGATAGTGTTTCTGTGTTCTCTAACAGAACTTAAAACATTTAACAATCTTCTGTAACATACAACTCATGCATATCTGTTCTCAGAAATATATTGTATGCTTAGGCCATTAAAGCACATTTCGAGAGCTTGTATTTAGTTGTGGGTTTCGAAAGACTGATGGAGAACTACAGCATTCATACTAAGCACTGATTGTTTACTCTTCGTTCAAATATGTAAATAAAGTCCAAATGGAAATCATTCTCCATGACTATTTTGCATGTGAGAAAAGAGCATTTGCATGAAATGTAATGTATAAAAATGTGTGTAGGATTCATTTATTCTGTCTGTTGTTGCAGGTAACTGCTGGAATCTGATCAGGAGTTTTGTCTTATATTATACTTACAAACTCATACTCTTGTTTAACTGTCATTATTCTGGTTCTTTCCACAGTTTCAGGTTCCATAAAATGGACAGGCTGTTTCATTTGCTATTTTTCTCAGGTGAGTACTAATTTTTTAGAATGTTTTTGTGTGTGTGTACTTGTACAGCTATATTTTTGGGAGGATCAGTTTGAGTTTTAGACAATCTGAGTGAGGACAAAGAGAGTAAAGTTAGTACATTTTTGCCGGTCCTCACTTTCTGAGAACCCTTTAAAGACCTGTGTGTGTAATAACTTTGGAAAAATAAAACAGAATCCCAGATGTATGCCTTCACACAATCCATTCTCAGATGTCTACAGTTGCTAGTTTTTTGTTTGTTTGTTTGTTTTTTTGCTCTGACATACTGTATAGCAGGGGACGCAATTAAGTTTGGCATCGGGCCAAAAAAAATATAATTTCTTAAATTATCCTTTGACTATGTTCTGGCCCACCATCTAGTGGTGATTTTTTTTTTATAATATATGAATAATATTTATTTAATAAATGAAAAATGCAACTAGAATTGCCTGTGATAAGACTGTTTCAGTGTCTTTGTAACTGGTATTGAGTTGTTACTCTGTGTTAAATCCTGTAGTAGGACAGTCATTAACAAAAAGCCACATTTTTGTGGCGGTGTCTGGGTTTTACACTGGATAAATTAATAAAGCGGAGTAGTGACCTGGCAAGTATCTTCATTCACCAACTTGCAACACAGACTGCCTTGCTAAAACACACATATGTGGGAGATGCGGAATGGAAAAAAATAACTCAAAAAATAAAAGAGGACTTGAATAAGCCCATTAATGGCATGTTTGAGTCATGCTCTTTACAAACTATGTTTTATTTATTCTTTCCATATTGTGAATAATAAATGTGTATCATTTTAATTTGGAGCTTATTGTAATAATTATTTGACATACTTTTACACTTTTACACCTTGGCATCCTCACGTACTAAACTGCATTTTTTTTATTGTTTGCATGCTGGAGGTACGCAATTATGTCGTGTGCAGAGTGATGTTAACATTTAAGCTAGCTGGTGAGAGAAAATGGCACTATCAAGTTGACAGCGAAAATATGGCATACAAAGAAGAATAGAAAGACAACTATGCGTTCTTACCTAGTTTTGTGAATGCAAAACCGGTGTGTCTTATTTGCAACAAAGTTGTCGCTGTTTGCAAAGAACATAACACCTTGTCTACAACGGACGCGAGCGGCGTGACGTGTCAAAATATAATAGAACTCATCATAATGATATTGGCTGTTTCTCAATGTGCATTCTTAAGCGATCTTGCGTCCATGTGTTCTTGCTCCGTCGAAGTTCAGTTCCAATACTCAAGAACGCAAGAACAGAGAACGCATGAAAGTATGTGTTCTTGTTATCGAGGATGCATCGAATGCAAACTTGAGATAATCGAACCGTTAAAAATCCCATAAGATGCTGTGGGCGGTCGACATACAGAAGCCTGTAAGCTTTAAAGTTCTCATTCTCACTTATGAGATTCCCACTACAAGCTCGCAAATACGTGACGGCTCGTGAAAGTAAACCGTTTGTTTTGCTTAATTTTAATAAAGTGATAACTTGAAGAAAGCCTGCAGAATTTTTATTGAAATATAAAAAATAATCTTAACATTGACAAAGCATGTAACACAAGGCTACTCATTTTCATAAATACATGTGGTGAAATAAAAAGATTATATAAAATATAAAAAATATAAAATTATATGAAAACAATGTCTAAAATAATATGAAAGAAATTTTAATAGGTTATGACATTTGTTTGTGATGTTATGTTGTATTTATTGTGCATTAGCCACTTATAATATGTTGGGACGGTCAGTTGAGCAACAATCGCAGCACATCTCAATTCTCAAATGATGCGTTCTGTGTCCTCGTGTCCTTCCGAGTTCATTCTTTCAAGGTCGCCTGGCAAGACCGGACTCCACAAGAACACAAGTCCGTTCTCTGCATTCTTGGAATTGAGAAACAGCCATTGACACTGGATGCGGCCCAACACGACAAAACAAATTCCCGACAGTAAATGGATTCCCCATTCTTGCCGATCACTGCTGTATAGACTAGGCTATCACGTAAACGTTGTTTAGATAAATCTAAAAAGAGATGTCATGCAGAATAACCAAGATCTAAGAAGACTTTAATGAAACAAAGACAAAAACAAAGCACACTACGCATTAACAAATGTTAACACAGGACAGCCAACAAAGAAAACAGAAGGCTTAAATACACTGAGATTAATCACCAAGAACTAGTAACTATCAGAATCAGAAAAAATCAGAACTAGTAACGAAGGCTTGAGCCTTGATAGCAGAATAATACCGTTGATACAGTTATTAAAGCAGTTGAGAGAGAGAGAGAGAGAGAGAGAGAATAAGCAGCATATGTGAATTAGCCTACCTGAGTCTGTGCATCTCTTATGGCAGCAGTGTCTCCTCTAATAGCGAAACTATAAGTTTGAGAACCAGACGGTTATTACCTCACTGTCATGTATCTTTTATGTTGCTAAACTATTTTACTTATTAATTCATGAGAGCAGTGCTGACAAAACGTTTCTGTGCAAAAAGTGTGTGTCCGTACTATACAGTACGTGTACATTTGAAAGAGAGAGAGAGAGAGAGAGAGAGAGCACGAGAGAGGTATATGCTTTTAGGACACGATAAAACGTATTTTGTGGCAAAAACCATGACAATAATTTGTCGTTTTCATCCTATTGTTTACTATATTTATTTGCTTTGTGGGTGTCGCTGTGGGTTTTGTTTCTTTTTGCGGGTGTAGGCTGTAAGGACCTATTGAAGTAACTGAAAACATTTGGTGAAATGATATGGAACTGCAATACCGTGCATTTCCCTGAAAATAATTGCACACCTTAGAACCTGTTGCTATTACAGCAAGTCCAGGATGAGTGTTGAAAAACCGCACGTTGATCTTCATCAATCAAATCCAGGTAACTAAGTTAGCGACGTAAGAAGAACAGACCCCAGGTGTGACTAATCAGAAACCATGGTAAATACAAATGAGAACTCAGGTAGAAACAGAACATGACAGTTACACTTAAGAAGAGATAATGAAACTAAACAGAACATGTCTAGTAAAAGTACAAAAAAAATCTATTATTTTTTAACATATTTAACTCTCATCAGGTGTGGGTCGACACAAGCACAACTTGTTACATCTAATCTGACAAACACGTACACATATATAATATCGTTTGCCAAGCCATGTTGGCCTATATATATTTATAGGCCAACATGGCTTGGCAAACGATATGTTTGGATAACGTCTTCCTCTGGCATTCCAAAGAAATTAATACGAATGGAAAATATTTTCTCCCTTTCTACCACACGCTCTCAGTGGTGTCTCCTCCTAGCAGTAACAATTAGCAAAAAGTAACAAAAGCCATGTAGCAAAATGGGTCAAGACATGCTTTTTTTGGGCATAAATAATGGCACAAATACCAGTAAATTGACTAGCGCAAACATTAGTAAATCGCATTGCGTGATTCATTTAAATACTCTCCTCCCATAAATTTTGCATCTGGAAGGGAAACTTCTACAAATGCATATGCAATAAGGTCAGCCGCAAAAACGATTCAGTCCATGCCTTTTCAGTGCTAATTTTGCACAGCTTGTCTTTAGTAAATCCCAACAGTAGTTTTTTTAACACTAAAAGAGGGTTTGCGCTGGCGCTAGCTGTTAGTAAATCAGGCCCTAAATTTGTAAGCACATAACACAGGACACTTCTTTTACAAAATATGAATGAGACTTTGATTATTTGTCACTTGACATTTGACTTGACATTTGATATTCAACAGTATTCTTGACATTTATTCAACAGTGCTTTGATCTGCCTGCATTGACACTATTCTTGAAGAGCTGCTGTGCAGCAAAAATTATGTACCAGTTATAAATGTAAAGCTGCTTTGATACAATCTGCATTGTAAAAAGCGCTATATAAATATAGGTGACTTGACTTGACTATTCTGACACATGAACTAAAATCTAACACAAACACACACACACACATTCACACGAGTTGCAGAAAGAAAGGAATTGAGGAAAGAATGAGTTTTAAGAGAGTGAAATTATGAAATCCCAAGTTCCTAGCAATATAAGCACTTCATAAGACCAGATCTGAATGAACCATCAATCATTAATTTAACCCTTCTATCACTTCTTAGGTGGGGTTATTCAATTTTATATCAATGCACCAGTTCAGCTAGCATCTGGAGGTATACTTGCATTCATTGTTTGTCTTCAAATTGGAATTCCCTTTTTGTCAGGGTCTTGGGCTTGAGAAGTGTGTTTCCCAGGTTCTTTGCTGCAGGTCTTTTCGTGTCCGGATTGATGTCGTGGGAAGCCAATCACATTCTGGTGTGACGGCGGAAGAATGGATGCAATGCGGAGTCTCCCTTGTGGCTGAAGCTTGAAAGACTGTAGAGTTGTTGATTAAAGCAGAACTAAGTAACTTTTTTTTTACCTTCATAAATAGTCCTTACGATGGTTAATTGACTTGTAGTGGTGTGTTTGAGGCGAGCACTAACCCCCTCTGGCACGTCTACGTCAGAATACAGCACTTGCAAGTTGAGCTGCACCAACCCGAAACAATCTCGCCTCATGTTCACGTTCACGCAGGGGCGTAGCATCAAATTTTGGGCCCTGGGTACAAACTATCTTGCTGGGCCCCTGTACCAAATACCATAGTGATACTGCGGTCAAGTGGGCCGCGCGTCGAAAATACACGGTCAAGCCAGCCGCACTTTTTTTTTAGTTTGCGCGTCTATTCCTGCACTTACGGTATGGGTGCTGGAAACGGTCTAAATGCATTTAAAGACGGCAGTTTCCTTTATACTCTTGCAGTTAACCGTAAAAAGGGCAAGAACATAAAGAGACATCAGATAAGTTATGTATTGCTTTTTCCCCATCTTATTATGACTCAAATAATTTTTTATATAAAAAAAGTCTTTTATTTTCGAATATGTTCTTTGTATATTTGCTATACATCATATGTTAATGTTAATATTAATGGTAATTATTATGAATCATTTATTAATTTGATTTTTTAAATTATTTTTTATTATTGATTTTAATGTTTTATATATATTATACATTAATTATTATACATTATGAATATTAATTAATGTTAATGAGTTTTATGCATAATTTGTTAATTTTATTACATTTTTGTTGGATTGTAATGTTTAATAATTCGTTTATTGTTCTACATTATTAATGTTAATCATTAATCTTAATAGTAATGGTAATTAATATTGATCATTAATTTTACTATTAAATTAAAATTTTTGATTTTAATGTTTTTATATATACAATAATTATTAAACATTATTTATTAATTTTAATGTTAATTATGATACAGGGTTAATGTAAATTGTTTTATTTTTATATATAAAAAATACATACATACATCAAAAATAAAAATTGTAAAAAGTACCTTTATAGGTTTGCTCATTCTGTCAACTGATATTTTTTCAGGGTCACCCTAGATATTACTGTACTCACTGTCAAATCATTTTACTGTACAGTTTGGGAGAAAATTAGTCAAACTAACCCACAATATCCATACAAAAAAACACTCATAAAAATATTTTCTTTACAGGTTTGCTCATTCTGTCAACTGATATTTATTCAGGGTTAACCTGGCTATTACTGTACTCATTTTCATATCATTTTACTGTACAGTTTGGGAGAAAATTAAAGTCAAACTCACTCATAATATCAAAGTGCATTCAAGCACTTGCACTGTAGCCCATATTCAAACACTCATAAAAATATTTTCTTTATAGGTTAGCTAACTCCTTCAACTGGTTTTTATTCAGGGTTAACCTGACTGTTACTGTATTCATTTTCAAGTAATTTTACTGTACAGTTTGGGAGAAATGTAAAGTTAAACTCACATACAATATCAAAGTGCATTCAAGCACTTGCACTGTGGCTCATTTTCAAACACTCATAAAAATCTTTTCTTTATAGGTTTGCTCATTCTGTCAACTGATATTTACTCAGGGGCACCCTGGATATTACTGTACTCATTGTTGTATCATTTTACTGTACAATTTGGGAGACAATTAAAGTCAAACTCACTCATTATATCAAAGTGCATTCAAGCACTTGCACTGTGGCTCATTTTCAAACACTCATAAAAATCTTTCCTTTATAGGTTATCTCATTCTGTCAACTGATATTTACTCAGGGTCACCCTAGATATTACTGTACTCATTGTTGTATCATTTTACTGTACAGTTTGGGAGAAAATTAAAGTCAAACTCACTCATAATATCAAAGTGCATTCAAGCACTTGCACTGTGGCCCATATTTAAACACTCATAAAAATATTTTCTTTATAGGTTAGCTAACTCCTTCAACTGGTTTTTATTCAGGGTTAACCTGACTGTTACTGTATTAATTTTCAAGTCATTTTACTGTACAGTTTGGGAGAAATTTAAAGTTAAACTCACATACAATATCAAAGTGCATTCAAGCACTTGCACTGTGGCTCATTTTCAAATACTCATAAAAATCTTTCCTTTATAGGTTTGCTCATTCTGTCAACTGATATTTATTAAGGGGCAGCCTGGATATTACTGTACTCATTGTTGTATCATTTTACTGTACAGTTTGGGAGAAAATTAAAGTCAAACTCACCCATAATATCAAAGTGTATTCAAGCACTTGCACTGTGGCTCATTTTCAAACACTCATAAAAATCTTTTCTTTATAGGTTTGCTCATTCTGTCAACTGATATTTATTAAGGGGCACCCTGGATATTACTGTACTCATTGTCATATCATTTTACTGTACGGTTTGGGAGAAAATTGAAGTCAAACTCACTCATAATATTAAAGTGCATTCAAGCACTTGTACTGTGGCCCATATTCAAACACTCATAAAAATATTTTCTTTATAGGTTAGCTCATTCTGTCAACTGATATTTATTAAGGGGCACCCTGGATATTACTGTACTCGTTGTATCATTTTACTGTACAGTTTGGGAGAAAATTAAAGTCAAACTCACTCATAATATCAAAGTGCATTCAAGCACTTGCACTGTGGCTCATTTTCAAACACTCATAAAAATCTTTTCTTTATAGGTTTGCTCATTCTGTCAACTGATATTTATTAAGGGGCACCCTGGATATTACTGTACTCATTGTCATATCATTTTACTGTACGGTTTGGGAGAAAATTGAAGTCAAACTCACCCACAATATCAAAGGTCATTCTAGCACTTACATCATGTCTTATTTTCAAACACTCATAAAAATCTTTTCTTTATAGGTTTGCTCATTCTGTCAACTGATATTTCTTCAGGGTCAACCTGACTATTACTGTACTTATTGTCATATATTTTTACTGTACAGTATGGGAGAAAACTAAAGGCGAATTCACCCTAAATATCAAAGTGCCATCTAGTACATCTAGTGCCAACATATCCCTTCAGATGGTTGATGTGCCAATTCATCAAGGGAGTCGCCCATGAGCTGAAGGCTATTCTGCAGTCACACAGGGCCCCAAACCCATCTTGGAGATGTCTGTCATGACCACTTTCCTTCTGGAAACAGAGCCCAGCATTATCCTGTTCTAATAAAAATGGGACGATTTCAAGGGGACCAAGAACACAGTGGTGGCGAACTCTAAGAAGGTGCAGGCCTGTGTGCCACTCACGAGGTGGAACATGTCTTTCAACCAGTGCTGTAGTGGTTGCAAATGGCCTAGCAACTTCTGAAATCTATTGAGGGGAAGAATAGACCCCAACTTGAAGGAGGCTGCCATGCTCCCGATTTTCTGTTCTGTTGCAGAAAAGAGAGGGCCGCATCTACACACTTCATAAAGTTATGCAGAGCTAGAGAGAGTCTGAATGGAAGGAATTTATATTCGTATACCACTCCCTCAAAGGCAAATCTCAAGAATGGCCTTTTGTGGGGGGCTTTCTAGATATGAAAGTCACAGTCTTTCAGATTGACCAATATAAATTAATCTCATGAGGATCCGGTTCAGACGTCACAGATCAAGAATGGGCCTGAGACCGCCATCATTCTTGGGAACGAGGAAGTAGCAGCTGTAAAAGCCTGACTCTCTGCATTCTGAGGGAACTACCTCCACATCGCCTTTTTCTAGCAGATACTGCACTTTGGATTGGAGTACATGAGACCTGTTGCCTGAGACTGAGGAGTAAATCATGCCCAAGAGGTGTGGTGGTCTGTGAGCGAAATGGAGCTAGTAGACTCGTTCTATTATTTCCAATATCCAGCTCGACAGCATGGGGATGGCCTGCCATGCCTGGAGTCGAGTGGTGAATTATTGAAGTGCTACTGGCTGTGTTTTGCACTGAAGAAAGTAAGAGGCACCTGTCACAGCATTGAGAGGAGGGGAATGCTATTTTCGTGAGAATGCAAAAATTTTGCTTGATGTGTTACAGGCTGCATCTCACGCTGGAGTGGGAGAGCGGCATCCTGTTATAGCATTGAGAGAAGGAGGAATGTTCTTTTCAATGACATTTGTCTTTTTTGATGAACACAATCAGAGTTATATTAAAGGGTTAGTTCACCCAAATAATCACATTTGTTTCATGTCAAATTATGATATTTATGCAAAATCCAAGATGTTTTTTCATCCTCCATTGAAAGCAACAAAGTTGCAACATTCAAGGTCCAGAGAAGTAGTAATAGCATCAATTAAACTGTCAACATGACTACAGTGTTACATATCTGCTGTGTTGTGTTTCTTAGTTTGACTTAGTTTCTGTCAGTCTGTTAATTATGTAATTAGTTTCCTCCTGTGTTCATTTACTCCCTTATTAGTTCCTTTGTTTGACTTCACCACCAGTCCCACTCCAGTGCCAGAGGCCAGCCAACCACCACGAACGATGAACGATGTGACGGAGATGCTGTTTGAGCCCACCGCAGACAGTGGAGACCGGCCACCATGAGAGACGAGCCCATACCAATGATAAGGACAGAGTGTTTTGTAGCCCAGACCACCTACAGAGTCTGACCAGGTGCGCAAGCTGGCAACACCATTCATCACTAAGTTAGTGATTGTGGAGTTTGAGGGCTGGGGAAAAAAAACTCCACTGCTGTGGAAATGTGTATGTCAAACTCTGGCAAATATTTTGATGAACTGAAGGATTTGTTGAAGTGATCTTGATAGACTTTTTCGGAGAGGTGATTCTACCCTGTATTTCCAGCGGGGCGCTATTCTGCCTCCCACCTGCAACTCCACCCTGGGGTCTCTTCCTCTCTGGTCTCTGGTGTACCATCTGGCTATATCTCCAGAGTCTCCTGTATCTCCAGCACCTGTATCTCCAGTGTCCCTTGTATTTCCTGAATTCCCGCCCAGCCTCCCTCTCACACCTCTTCATTCAGCCAGTTTCCTCAGCCCCACCATCGTTGCTGTCCTGCAGCCTTCTACATCCTCCACGTGCCAGCAAGAGATGCCAAGTGTCTTCAGGCCACCAGCTCCTTCTTGCACAGAGGATCCCGTTTCCACCTCCAGCCTCTGTGCCCCATGCTCCACCTCGGTCCTTCGACACTTCAGATCCACCATCGGCCATACAGCTTCTCTGGGTTCCCTCATCCCTCAGGCTCCCCCTTGGTCAAGCATTGGTTCTACCTTCCCCCCAGCTCTGCCTCCATCCTCAGTCCCACCAGCTCAGACTCTGTCCTCAGGATTCCCGGCCACCTCGGTCACCAGGACAATCGGCTGCACGTGAGCTCATCAGCTCCATCTGGGTCTCCATCTTCGGTTGCATCTCTGTTGGTTGTCCTCAGGGTGTTGTCTGCCACCAAGTCGACTCCAACATGACTTTTCCAACTTGCGACTCCTGCAGGGGCTGCAAGAGTTAGAATGCACTTTGATATTGGAGTTTTGCCTTTAATTTGATCCAAAAATGTACAGTAAAATGACATGAAAATAATTACAGTAATAGCCATTGCCATTCTGAGCAAATATCTATTGACAGAATGAGAAAACCTCTAAAGAAAAGATTTTTATGAGTGTTTGAAATCAGGACATGATATGTGCTAGAATGAACTTTGATGTTTGGGGGTGAATTTAACTTTAATTTTCTCCCAAACTGTACAGTAAATTGATAAGACAATGAGTACAGTAATAGTCAGGTTAACCCTGAATAAAAATCAATTGAAGCAATTAGCTAACCTATAAAGAAAAGATTTTTATGAGTGTTTGAAAATGGGCCACAATGCAAGGGCTTGAATGCACTTTAATAGTGGAGGTGAGTTTGACTTTAATTTTCTCCCAAACTGTACAGTAAATTGATACAATAATGAGTACAGTAATAGCCAGTGTGACCCTGAATGAATATCAGTTGGCAGAATGAGCAAACCTATAAAGAAAAGATTTTCATGAGTGATGGAAAATGGGACATGGTGCAAGTACTAAAATGTACTTTGATATTGTGGGTGAGTTTGACTTTAATTTTTTCCCAAACTGTACAGTAAATTGATAAGACAATGAGTATAGTAATAGTCAGGTTCACCCTGAATAAAAATCAATTGAAGGAATTAGCAAACCTATAAAGGAAATATTTTTATGAGTGTTTGAAAATGAGCCACAGTGCAAGTGCTTGAATGCACTTTGATATTGTGGGTGAGTTTAACTTTAATTTTCTCCCAAACTATACAGTAAAATGATACAACAATGAGTACAGTAATATCCAGGCTGCCCCTTAATAAATATCAGTTGACAGAATGAGCTAACCTATAAAGGAAAGATTTTTATGAGTGTTTGAAAATGAGCCACAGTTCAAGTGCTTGAATGCACTTAGATATTATGAGTGAGTTTGACTTTAATTTTCTCCCAAACTGTACAGTAAAATGATACAACAATGAGTACAGTAATATCCAGGCTGCCCCTTAATAAATATCAGTTGACAGAATAAGCTAACCTATAAAGGAAAGATTTTTATGAGTGTTTGAAAATGTGCCACAGTGCAAGTGCTTGAATGCACTTTGATATTATGAGTGAGTTTGACTTTAATTTTCTCCAAAACTGTACAGTAAAATGATATGAAAATGAGTACAGTAATATCCAGGGTGCCCCTTAATAAATATCAGTTGACAGAATGAGCAAATCTATAAAGGAAAGATTTTTATGAGTGTTTGAAAATGAGCCACAGTTCAAGTGCTTGAATGCACTTAGAGATTATGAGTGAGTTTGACTTTAATTTTCTCCCAAACTGTACAGTAAAATGATACAACAATGAGTACAGTAATATCCAGGGTGCCCCTTAATAAATATCAGTTGACAGAATGAGCAAACCTATAAAGAAAATATTTGTATGAGTGTTTGAATATGGGCCACAGTGCAAGTGCTTGAATGCACTTTGATATTATTGTCACGGATCGCGAAGCAAACAAATAGATCCAAGTGCAGCAGAAAAGGTGTTTATTGAGGGTAAATCCAAAGGGCGTAATCCAGGTACTGGCAGGGGCGAAATCCATAAAAAGCAGTCCAAACATAAAACAAGGAACATGAAACAAGAAACCAAAAACAAAAACCAGAGAACACGAAGAACCAGGGCTCAGACTCAAGGTTGACATTCACAATGAACCACAAGAACAGACAGAAACAACTCAGATTAAATACACAGACACTAATGACAAAATAACAAACAGCTGAGTGCAATGATGAATAGTGATTAGTCCGGGGAGTATGTATGGGAAATGTAGTTCATGAATAAGGTGAAACAGAGAGTCCGGGAAGGAGTGCCCTCTAGAGGCTGAAGGGCACTCTCACAGGTGATCGTGACATTACCCCCCCTCAAAGGAGCGGCTACCAGACGCTCCACCAGACAACAAACAAAAACACAAAAAACTCAGGAGGGAGGTGGACCGGAGGAGGATCAGGGGGAGGGATGGTGGGCCAGATCCCGGGTACCTCACTGAACACCAGGGCGGTGCTGGAGGAACTGACCAGGCGGGCGCTGGCAGGCTTGGAGTCCTGGCTGATTGCCAGGGTGGTGCTGGAGGAACTGACCAGGCTGGTTCCAGTGGGTCTGGAGTCCTGGCTGATTGCCAGGGTGGTGCCGGAGGAACTGACCAGGCGGATACTGGCAGGACTGGAGTCCTGGCTGATTTCCAGGGCGGCGCTGGAGGAACCGACCAGGCTGGTTCCAGCGGCTCGGACGGCCCGGGCAGTGGCGGCAAGACAGAAGGCTTGGATGACGGCGGCAGGGCTGAGGGTCTGGGCGGCGACGGCGGCAGGGCAGAAGGTCTGGGCGGCGGCGGCGGGACAGAAGGCTTGGACGGCGACGGCAGGGCAGGAGGCTTGGGCGGCGGTGGCAGGGCAGAAGGTCTGGGCGGCGGCGGCGGCAGGGCAGAAGGTCTGGGCGGCGGCGGCGGCAGGGCTGTCGGCGGCGGCAGGGCTGTCGGCGGCGGCAGGGCTGGCGGCCTGGGCGGCGCCGGCAGGGCAAGGCGCTTCGTTGGCGCCGGCAGGGCAAGGCGCTTCGTTGGCGCCGGCAGGGCAAGGCGCTTCGTTGGCGCCGGCAGGGCAGTCTCTATGGTTGGAGGGTCTTGCAGATCGGAGGAAGCCCTCTTCCTCCTTCTCCTCCGCTTACGAGGGTGAGGCGGTGGCTCACCCAAACTGGACTCACTGGCTGGAGCGGGCTCTGGAGCGGACTCACCGGCTGGAGCGGGCTCTGGAGCGGACTCACCGGCTGGAGCGGGCTCTGGAGCGGACTCACCGGCTGGAGCGGGCTCTGGAGCGGACTCACCGACTGGAGCGGGCTCTGGAGCGGACTCACCGACTGGAGCGGACTCACCGACTGGAGCGGACTCACTGACTGGAGCGGACTCACTGACTGGAGCGGACTCTGGAGTGGACTCACCGACTGGAGCGGGCTCTGAAGTGGACTCACTGACTGGAGCGGACTCACTGACTGGAGCGGACTCACTGACTGGAGCGGGCTCTGGAGTGGACTCACTGACTGGATCGGGCTCTGGAGTGGACTCACTGACTGGAGCGGGCTCTGAAGCGGATTCACTGGCTGGAGCGGGCTCTGAAGTGGACTCACTGACTGGATCGGGCTCTGGAGTGGATTCACTGGCTGGAGCGGGCTCTGAACTGGACTCACTGGCTGGAGCGGGCTCACTGGCTGGAGCGGGCTCACTGGCTGGAGCGGCCTCCGGGCCTTGACGTCCGAAGGAAGCCTTCTTCCTTCTCCTCCTCCTCCCTTTACCGGGGTGAAGCTGAGGCTCCGTGCCCACCTCCCCTGTGACTTCAGAGACGGATTCATGATCTGGAGCATGCACACTGCCTGGTTGACTTGGTGAGGCCCAATCTACCCGATGGCGGAGATAGGCGGCGAATCTCCAGAAATCCAAGTCCTGTAGCCCTTCCATCTCACACTGAGGTAGAGGATCATCAATGCAGCCATTAAAAATATCCTTCAGCGCTGCATCGTTGTACCTCAGCCCCACCGCCATCGTCCAAAAGACCGTGGCGAAGCATCCTACCTCTTCTCCCTCCTGGCGTAGAGCCATCACCGCCCCAAGCAATGCCACACGCTCCCCGCAAGTGGCTGGCCGAAGAATCCTCATGCTGCTGGATCTTAGGTGGTGGTTCATTCTGTCACGGATCGCGAAGCAAACAAATAGATCCAAGTGCAGCAGAAAAGGTGTTTATTGAGGGTAAATCCAAAGGGCGTAATCCAGGTACTGGCAGGGGTCGAAATCCATAAAAAGCAGTCCAAACATAAAACAAGGAACATGAAACAAGAAACCAAAAACAAAAACCAGAGAACACGAAGAACCAGGGCTCAGACTCAAGGGTGACATTCACAATGAACCACAAGAACAGACAGAAACAACTCAGATTAAATACACAGACACTAATGACAAAATAACAAACAGCTGAGTGCAATGATGAATAGTGATTAGTCCGGGGAGTATGTATGGGAAATGTAGTTCATGAATAAGGTGAAACAGAGAGTCCGGGAAGGAGTGCCCTCTAGAGGCTGAAGGGCACTCTCACAGGTGATCGTGACAATTATGAGTGAGTTTGACTTTAATTTTCTCCCAAACTGTACAGTAAAATGATATGAAAATGAGTACAGTAATATCCAGGGTGCCCCTGAGTAAATATCAGTTGACAGAATGAGCAAACCTGTAAAGAAAATATTTTTATGAGTGTTTGAAAATGAGCCACAGTGCAAGTGCTTGAATGCACTTTGATATTGTATGTGAGTTTAACTTTAAATTTCTCCCAAACTGTACAGTAAAATGATATGAAAATGAGTACAGTAATAGCCAGGTTAACCCTGAATAAATATCAGTTGACAGAATGAGCTAACCTATAAAGAAAAGATTTTTATGAGTGTTTGAAAATGAGCCACAGTGCAAGTGCTTGAATGCACTTTGATATTGTATGTGAGTTTAACTTTAAATTTCTCCCAAACTGTACAGTAAAATGATATGAAAATGAGTACAGTAATAGCCAGGTTAACCCTGAATAAATATCAGTTGACAGAATGAGCAAACCTGTAAAGAAAATATTTTTATGAGTGTTTTTTTATATGGATATTGTGGGTTAGTTTGACTAATTTTCTCCCAAACTGTACAGTAAAATGATTTGATATCTAGGGTGACCCTGAAAAAATATCAGTTGACAGAATGAGCAAACCTATAAAGGTACTTTTTATAATTTTTATTTTTGATGTATATATGTATGTTTTATATATAAAAATAAAACAATTTACATTAACCCTGTATCATAATTAACATTAAAATGAATAAATAATGTTTAATAATTATTGTATATATAAAAACATTAAAATCAAAAATTTAAATTTAATAGTAAAATTAATGATCAATATTAATTACCATTACTATTAAGATTAATGTTAACATTAATAATGTAGAACAATAAACGATTATTAAACATTACAATCCAACAAAAATGTAATAAAATTAACAAATTACGCATAAAACTCATTAACATTAATTAATATTCATAATGTATAATAATTAATGTATAATATATATAAAACATTAAAATCAATAATAAAAAATAATTTTAAAAAATCAAATTAATAAATGATTCATAATAATTACCATTAATATTAACATTAACATATGATGTATAGCAAATATACAAAGAACATATTCGAAAATAAAAGTTTTTTTTTATATAAAAAATTATTTGAGTCATAATAAGATGGGGAAAAAGCAATACATAACTTATCTGATGTCTCTTTATGTTCTTGCCCTTTTTACGGTTAACTGCAAGAGTATAAAGGAAACTGCCGTCTTTAAATGCATTTAGACCGTTTCCAGCACCCATACCGTAAGTGCAGGAATAGACGCGCAAACTAAAAAAAAGTGCGGCTGGCTTGACCGTGTATTTTCGACGCGCGGCCCACTTGACCGCAGTGGGAGACGGGGCCCTGCACAGCATGAAAATGACTTTTTTATACCAAACCAGTGCCTAACTACAAGTTTAGTTTTGCACAGTAACTTTTTTATTTGTACATAAATGCTATACAAATGTTAGTGCATGTATATGTATGTATAGAAAACTGATTTCTAAGGGCCCCCCCCCCCTGCCTTGGGCCTTGGGTACTCGGTACCCTTTACCCCCCCAGTCCGACGCCCCTGCGTTCACGCGACAAAATGCTTTACGGTAATTCAAAAACAATGTATATTATGACTTTATAAGACAATGTCAAAAATTACCCACCTCCATCGAGTGTACTGTATTTGCAAATTGCCCACCTCCTCTTTCTTGTACTGTATTTGCAAAACTACTGCGCTGGTAAGCGTTGTAGTCGTTGTAGTCCAGAGCTGCGCTTGGAGTATTTACGACAGTGTGATTCACTGAAGGAAACTGTAGGGGGAGCTTCGCAAATCTTACTCTGTGGCAAAACTTAACTTAGAGCATGATGCTCTCAATGGAAAAGAAAAGAAAATAAGTAAAAGAAAAAAGTATGTGAGATGAGAGTTGGATGGCTTGAATGAAGCTGTTTGTTCTTAACCCATTTTCATCTGATCTTGATCTGCCTTTGTCTTGATCTCTGTCTGATTCTTTGTTGGTGTCCTGAATTTTTAAACTGAGGTGTTTGTCCAACCTCTTTGAGGAGTTCTGACCAATTCGTCTTTGTTTCAGAGGTGGCTTTTCTTCTCCAATTTTTTTCACCATAAATTACATGTTATCTGTGGTCTCTTGACATTCCCACTCTTGGCAGAGAGTACAGAGAGTATTGATTTCTCTAAAAATAAGATAATACATTTTACACAGATTTCATTCATGCCATCCTTTGAATTATGAACAGAGATTTACACTCATACCAAACAAGGCACACTTTCAATCAACCATTCAAAAACAATTACATGAATTGTGAGTGATCTAAGCATAACTGGTCACATGCATAGTGTGTAGACATTATATAGAATTATGCAGTTGAACAATGTTTGGTCCATTTAAAATTGTTTTGGAACGATTTGATGCAGTTTATATGAAAAAAAAAAAAAAAAAAAAACAGTCTGTGGGTTTTTCCTGTGGATTTCATCTCTGTGTGACTCAGAGGTCACTCAGAAGAAGAAGGTCTGTTTTGTATCTATGTTTCGGGGATCAGACAACCTCTGGTGTTATCTTCGTGGGGCTCAAGCTGTGAGTCACAATGTGTTGTCTTTTCAAACATTAGTCTTGGGTTTACTGCCCCAAGTTGAGAACGTTCTTCCTTAGCTAGGAAGCATGCATGGCCATAAAGTACTTCCCTGGGGGTTCCTAGACTGAATGGAGACCCAAATGGAAGATCCTGATTCAGGGTCCTGAGTGTTGATTCAGAATTCTATGGAATATTATTTTTGAATAAATCATTTGCCAGATTCATTTGTCTGGTTCGCCCTCAAATCTTACAGTTTTTATATGAATAATAAACTTTTGTATACTTCTGTGATAATTGTAATATTTGTAACACAAAACAATGATACTGTGTGTTTGAAAATATTGTTTATGAAACAACGACAACTGCTCTCGCTAGATCAGCGGCAGCGTGAACACAGATTGAAATGTTGCAATTTTATTTTTGCTGCTTTGGCACCATAGGGCTTTAGACCATGTTACCACAGATATATTCCCATTATGCTATTATGCAGCATTTCGTTCCCACTCAGGCAGAGTTCTCCAATCCTGCTTCTGGAGGGCCACATATCCTGCAGAGTTCATCTCTAACTCCAATTAAGCAAACCTGATACTCCCTGGTTTAGTGTTCACATGTGTATTTCACTGTAACATTCAATACTTTCTTCTCAACAGGATTCTGTTCATTTACTGGGGGCATTTCACGTGAATATGTTCTAATCCAGGAACAGAAGACTTGGTACCAGGCACAAGCTTACTGCAGAGAGAATCACATTGACCTGGCCACTGTTCAAAATGATGACGACTGGGCAAATCTACGAGACACAGTTTATAAAATGGCTAAGATGGCTTGGATTGGACTGTACAATGACGTTTATAGCTGGCGGTGGTCTTATCAGGATGAAAAAATTACATTACAGAATTGGGCCACTAGAGAACCAAACAACTACGATGGACATGAGGCATGTGGTTTGATTAATGATAGAATATGGAATGATTATGACTGCAGGGGACTATTTCCATTTTTTTGCTTCAATGGTAAGAAACGATAGAAGCAAATACCAATAATGTGAATATTGTTCACAATGTTGACAATGAAGTTTCATACCATAAAAATCAATCTTAATCTTTGAGTCTCTAAGTACCAACCAGTAGGGGTAGAAAGAGTACTGAAAAAAATACTCAAGTAAAAGTACCATTACTTTCTAGTGTGAAAATTTCAGTACACTCATCACCATTTAAATAATAATGTATGTTTTCCTCACCTAATTCACTGAAATAGGCTAAAATAGTGAGCTAACACAAACTACACTGTTATTCCATTCCATTGAATATGTGACAATTTAAACGTAAATGCACAGGGGGCATCATCCCCTACCTTTTACACAACTTCATTTACTTACATTGTTATGCTGATGAAATAATTTGTAAGGAAAATTTTGCAATCAATATGGAATCTTTCCAGGGAAACTTTTTCAAAAGAAAAAAACAAACAAACCTAAACAAATGCACGTCTCTTTTTTGCTAACTCTTACGAAAAAGAAAAAGTACTTCAAGTTTATTTAATAAGTATAATACTTTATGTAGAAAGTATACTAATATCTATGTACTAGCAGTATACCTGTAATCGTACTATTTCAATAATTTCTTTTTAGTATATAAAAGTATACTTTTAAGTAAACTTTAGGTGTAGCAGTAGTAAACTTTGAGTACGCAACTCGTTTTCTTTAAGTGAACTTAACGTTATACTTTAAGTATACTACTATGTTATTAATAATGTTATAATTTTATTCATTTTTATACATGAAATATACCATTAACTGTACTTTAACTCTTTCCCTGCCAGCATTTTTTTAATAGTTGCAGAATAATTTGTTGTATGAATCTGAACATAAAATACAGTATATCAAAAGAAAGAACAGAACCTCTGCTTTATAAACAACAACATCAACAAAAACACAAAAAACAATTCTAGCTTCATGCATTCTTTTTTATCAACACTTAAATGTGGATAAGTTTCATAAATAAACAACATTTTGAAGAAAAAAAAAAAAAAAAAAAACCTGAGGAAAAAAAGACTATTTCTGAAATGGATTCAGAATGATAATCAAAATGTAGGTTGAGTCCATCGACACACCCTAAGCTTGACAGTCATTATGGCCTGACATTTCATTCAGTAACTATAGGACATTTGATAATTCCCACTTCTGAAGTCTTGATTACGAGCTTATTGCATTCAAGTTTTGAAATGAGAGGACATTCATATGCATTTTTTTACTTATAGGAAACTCGTATTTACAATAACTCTGAGAGCATGTGAAGGCCGCATAATGTCTGGAGATCAGGTTATTTCACATGTGCTTGTGCAATGATTCTCTCGCTATTTCCTGCTTCTTCTTCACTTGTGTTTTGATCCAGAGAATCTGTACTCTTTCAGAAGATGCGTAATAGCACCCCCTAGTGTATAACAGTTAAAATATGGATTGCTGGAGTACAAGTATAGGCCAAATATACTTTGGGACCTATTTTAAAGGTGATAGAGAGGATTTTTTCGTCGACTGAGAATCCAAAGACTGTTACTGAGTTTTTGAAATGAGCGCATGCGTATTTCAAAGGAACACCTCCCAAAACTCGTGCACGAGTATTGGAACATGAGTGTTTACCACCGGCATTCGCTGTGTCGTGTTTTTTGGATTCATTATGTCGGACTCACCGACATAATCTGCAGTTGTTACTCCTGTCTCCGGACAAAAAAAAAAGTTACTGGAGCGCGCAGCCGTGCTCGTCTCTCACAAGGAACGTCACGGCAGTGATTGACAAGCCAGAGGGCCAATCGTTTACGCGATGATCGCGTAAACGATTGGCTGATGTTTTTAAGGCCCTACCTCATGCACAGATGATGTATATTAATATTATTACTTTCAGTGCACCTAATAAATAGTCTTTTATCAGTTAGTAAAGACAGTTTCAAGTAATATTGCAAAAATGTATAAGACAAAACATCCTCTTTAGCACCTTTAACGATTTATGCGCATGGTCTAAAGGATATGGTGCAAGTGCACTTAGGGCATGTCCGAATCCACTTTTGCTAGTTTAACGATGGGATAAATGGTTGGCACGCCCAGTGCATGGTCTAAAATGGTTGTCCCTATTCTCTCGTGCAATAAACCAATAAGAGTCTCATCTCCCATTCCCTTTAAAAACTACTTGCACTCGCGCCATGGTGGATTCGCTATTGACGGTGGAATTTGCAAGCGGAAAAACAATGCTTCTCTAGTGAGGAAACAGATCTGCTCATGTGTGAGGTTAAAGCACGCGAGCAGACCATCTACGGGACAAACCAGATTCCACCAAAGCATTTTTATCTTTATGCACACAATAATAATCTTTTACATTTTTAATCATTTTATTTTTAATATTTGGCATGTTTGTGTGCTGCTGCGTGTCCCTGTGTGTGTAACAAGCAAAGTGTACGCGTGTTGTGCAGCCGCATATAGGTGCATATTACTAACGCGCTCTTTATATAACAAAAAAATAAATAAAAATTGTGCCATTGACTTTACACAAGGATTCATTTGGTCAATGGTGTAGTCTATTTCAGTTGCCTCAAAATGGCAACACACCAACAATGCACCTGAACACACGTGGGACTGAAGTAGACTGAAAATACACTTTTTTAATTTTAGTTTAAAAAAGTATACTAATAGCACACTTGAATAAACGTAATGGAAATGATGGCAAACTTATCAATAAGCTGCTGACTGCTGCAGCCAGGACACAGAGAGATGTGGCAGTGCTCCCATTTAGGCTATTGATTCCTATTCAGGCTATTTACTTCATTTACTTTACCTAGCCTAAATGGGAGTGGGAATTACCCTCAATATGAACATGGCACTTGTGGGAGTTATTAACATTGTACGCAATACCAGCAACCTCGCACCAAATTTCAGGCCCTAGATAGGATAGCCTGTATACAGTTCATTTAGTAAGCAGATATCCGAAATTTACCTTAACATGATTCCTCAAATAAGAGGAAGAAGCTGATATCTCAATTGAATTGAGGCTTGAAGGATGTGCTTCCAGAGCAGCCATTATTAACAGCAGTTGGCGCCATCTACTGCTGTCATTAAAGTTTTCTATGCTCGATTTGATTTGAGTAACAAGACCGATTACTCTTTCACTTTCCAATCACATTGATAGATAGAAATAAAATTAAAACAAACATGTAACCAGGGCTTGACATTAACACCCGCCAAATGCGGGTGAATTACTCCTACTAGCCACTTTGGAGGGTTGAATTTTATATATAATATACATTTTTCAATTGTAGTCTTTTAAAAAGGCATATGAAATATAAACTAGGTGCAATGTAGTGTTGTCAAAAATATAGATTTTTCGATACATATCAATACTTAAATATCTGAAACGCTTCCAATACTCATTTTCCACAGAATAGATACACGATACAAGCTGCGCTTTCTCGCTCTCTCATCTCTCTGACAGCGAGTTGACACACAAACCCACTCACTCATTTCAATTGCTCCGAATTAATATTGTTGGTGTTGGAGGGCTTGAATTTCGGCATGGGATTGTGCATATTGCGCATAATTTTACTCATTCCTGCAGATTTTGTGCTCACACCAAATAAAGCTGCCTCTCAGTACTAAATTGAGTTATTTTTCACTGCTTATTGCATGTAAACAGTCAAATACACACAAAATAATGTCAAAATGCTGGTCTTGGTGAGAATTCATGTAAACACAGTCAGTTATGTTTTAAGTGGATGCAGACAGTTGAGAAAGAAAATGCATGGGTAACAGTATAATGGATCCATGTGTCAGGTCTTAAAGTGACAGCAGCCTTATATACCTGCTGCCAAATTATGATAATATTAAAAATATCTCTATGGCAGTTTTCCCCTATGGTATTGATGTCAAAATTGTGGCCAGTGAAAATGCTGAGTGGCTAGTAACTTTGAAAAAACACTAGCCACAGTGGCTGGTGAGCAAAAATGTAATGTCAAGCCCTGCATGTAACGACCACAAATGGAGGGAAAATAGTGGAGTAAAAGTCCAGATACATCACTTAACATGTACTCAAGTGAAAGTACACAATTTTTAAACTACTTGAAAAGTACAATTTCTGATAAAAACTACTTAATTACAGTAACGTGAGTATTTGTAATTTATTACTTTACACCCCTGCCAACCATTAGGGGTCGGTGATATGGCAGATTATTTTTTTGGCAGACTGTTTTGCAAGTGTAACATTTTAAGTGTGGGGGAGTGGCCATGTCATACCCCAGAGCACAGCCAGGATGAAATCCCATGGCGGAGTCGATGGAGGGAGGAGCTATGATGAAGTCTTGGCTGAGGACATCTGGGGGATGACCGACGGAGAAGAATCCGTTAAAAGTGGAGCCCTAGGTGCAGATGGAGAGCCAATGGGACCGAGCGACACCGATGCTTCCGGAGACCAAGGCATAGCCACAGCGATTAGCGTCTGAGGAGTGGAGAGACAGAGCGCAGCGGATGGCTAACAAGTCCATGGCAAAGGCAGGGTGATGACTGACCAAGGTGGATCCAGAGGGACAAGGGAGCCCGGTGCCAAGGTTTGAGCTGACAGGTCGACAGGCTGAGGTGAATTGAGGGGATCAGTGGCTGGAGGCGGAGACAGGGATCCACTTGCTTGGGTGAAGCTGGCGACTGTAAGACTCAAGGCTTATCCACACAGCAAAGCATCAAGGGAGAAGACAAGGGGCTGAAGGGAACCAGCAAAGACAAGGACTGGCTGAATCTGGATGAGGAGGTGGGAAAGGGATTTTCCAATCGATCAGCCATGCTTCAGTGTCCAGCTCCACCAATACTCCCACTTGTATGGATGTTGCCGGCTTACACACTTGGTCAGACTCACTGTGGGGCTTCAGCTCTGGGGCGATGGTCAGTGCTGTCCTCATCTCAGGCTCTGGCTCATTCATCTTGGCAGGCGGAAGCTCTCCATCTGTGGTGGGCTCTGGCGTTGTATCCATGATTTGGGGTGATGGCTGGCTGGGCTCTAGGTTTGACAACGCGTATGATGGCATGGACCGGGGTTAAAAATTTTCAGACACTGTAAGATCGTCTCCCTCCAAGTCCCTTCCGTCATATCTGGTAAGTTAAGGGATCGATGTAAGTTTGCCAGAATCCAATACAGGGATTTTAAGGTCCCGTCATCAAAGGCAGTCCGTTGGGCGAGAGTGCCGAACTGATTTGAATAGTCCAATAATGGAAGCCCTTCCTGGGCCAAAGCAGTAAACATTGCTGCATATTCCATCTTCTTTTAGGTTGGGTATTCTGTAACGCAGAGGTGCCAAAAGTTTTTACAAAGAAGGGCCGTTGGTCAAAAGTAAAAGTTGAATTACACCGAACTTTTATATTAAATTAAAAGTGGTTAACCTTGGTTCCCCTGATTTATGATTTCCTAATTTTAAAATTTTAAGCAATCTGCTTAACTAATCCAGTTATATTTTCAAACTTTGTTGAACCTTGTCAGGGGTTATTTTGTTGCTGATTGCACATTAACTCTTACATAACACGTAATAAACAAAAGGCAAGTTTACAGCACAGTAGAGCTGACAATTCTGAATTAATTGAGAATCATGATGTTTTTCTCCAAATAGACATCACGATTCTCCCACGATTATGAATAGATAAGGAAACAAATAACATGTAATTTACTAGAGGTTCTGACAAAATGTTAAGTGCTGCAGTTTATTTAAAAATGTTTAATTTATGTCAATGAATGATTTTTTTTTTTTTTTTTTATCGTTTTAAATGAATGATTCAATTACTTGCTCATAATAGGCTTGTTCGAGATGCATCGGCACCTTACAAGGTAATAAGATATAAAAGAAAAAAAGAATGACAGAACATTTAGGCTAAACTTATATTATCTTTGTTATTAAAATAGGAACAAAGACGAAAACAATAGGACAAATGCAATATAAGAAAGATAAAAATGAAAGTATAGCTGCAAACAGTAATTAAGGGGCCAAGCACAACAAAGGCAAAATAAGGATCTAAGCATGGCTGGGAGCAGTAGACCAACTGCAACAATAAACAATTTAAGACATTTTAAGATGATGTCAGTCAAAATGGCTGACAAATCATAAATCAATCACTAGTAATATGATTTAATAGTTCATTGTTTTTACCAATAGGTCTTTCTGTTATCAAACTGATGTGGTGTAGTCAGTATTATATGACAATGACACCGATGCATTCAGATTTGTTGATATGGTATACAAAAGCAGTTGTGTCTATCAACTTGAAACCCATACCAGCATGGTCTGAAGACGATCTGACTCGAATTTGGTGAAAATTGGCCAAACGGTCCTGGAGGGAAAAGTAGGTTTTAAAAGAGAATCAAAACGGCAGACAGGAAGTCTGGCCGACTATGGCAGAATTGACATCTATGTTCTCTGCATGACCCAAGGAATCGATTAAGACAAGTTTTATTACTACAGGCAAAATTAATCAAAAGCTATTGGCATTTTTTTAAATTTCATTATAGCCTTTTGTCTCAAAACTTTTTGAGTGCCTTAAAGTGCCAATGACACATACCGAGTTTTGTAATGATACGGCAATGAGTTAGTAAAATAAGGCATTTTACAACTAAATTCAAAATGGCCGACACCCAAAATGCCGAAATGGGAAAACTGGGTATCGTTCAACTCAGCATGCTACACAGAATCTAAAGAGTTTTGTGATTTTTGGCTAAGCTTTTCAGAAGTCATAAGCAAAAATAAAAATTTTTCTTATCTCCTGACCACTAAGTGGCACTGTGCCGAAACTGTGCAGGTCATAGTTGTCATAACGCAAACCATGTTTGGTCAGAATATGCTAAAGAGTTGAGGAGATATAGCCTTATGGCCATTTTGGCTTGGTCTTCGAATTTGTTCACATGTTATTCAAGAACAATTTGACGAATCAACTTGAATTCCATAACTTTTTGTCAGCATAGTCTGAAAATAATCTAATTTTCAGCAAAATCGGAGCAGTGGTCTAAGAACTTAGAAAAAGTAGGTTTTTCAGAAAATTCAAAATGGCGGAGTAAGAAATTGGATAATCAAATGTAAAAATTAAACTGCATAGTCTTCACTGTATGAAAGAAATATACACTGGTTCTTATTAAAGCTACAAAAGTTATTCAGTCAAGAGCAGTGAGAGATTTCTTTTGTTGCTTGTATCTATGTTTTTAATGTGAATCAAGTACTTAAATTATGCTGCTGTCACTTTAAGACCTAACACACAAATCTATTACACTATTACATCTATTATTCCTTTTCAGCAGTTTATGTTCACTTAAAACATAACTGACATAACCAGTGCCTGTGAGGCCCCTGTACACAGTCCCCTTTTTCCTCCTTAGTGACGCCCCTGGTTGGAACTCTTAGAGATTTAAGGGATTTATTCACAAACAGATGATCATTACTTCTTACCAAACAACACTGCTACAATCTAGCCACAGTACTGACAAATGTACTCTATAAAATTTACTCTGTGCAAAAAACAAAAAAACAAAACAAAAAGTAATTTAACCAACTCTTATTACAGAGAACAGAACAAACAGGTTTGTTTTCATTAGCGATGCCAAAACCTGGCAGGAGGCTCAGAGCTACTGCAGACATTATTACACAGATCTGGCCATCACTTGGAGTCAAAGTGAGAATGACCAATTAACCGAGTTGAAGAAACCATATTCGAGTGCTTGGATTGGTCTGTTTAGAGACACGTGGAAATGGTCAGATGCAACAAATGTCTCTACTTCCTCCTTTACCTGGCTGACAGCACAACCTGACATGATTACACTGGACAGTCCTTGTGGTGTTTCAGATCCTGCTGGTATGATCCATTACCAGCTCTGCTCAAATGTCCTTCCTTTCCTCTGCATCCAACGTAAGTCTGATCCTTAGCTACTGATTGTGTTTTTACGCGATTTCAGTGTTCCTAATACTCTTACTGAACTGCATAACACACACACACACACACACACATATATACCTATATATATACCTATATATATATATATATATATATATATATATATATATATATATATATATATATATATATATATGTATATATAAATGTATTACTCATTTAGACATTTACTGCCACCTACTTTATAATTTAAAGTATCATTTAATTTTTTTTTTTAAATATTTAATATTTCTGTAACACTTTAAAATAAGGTTCATTAGTTAACATTAGTTAACTAATTTCTCAGCAAAGGGTCATTTCTCAGTCAAATTTGATGTGCGATAATTTTGCGATTAATTAGATTAACTAACTAAATATAACTAAAGCACTCCTCCTTTGCCGAGATAATCCATCCACCTCACAGGTGTGGCATATCAAGATGCTGATTAGACAGCATGATTATTGCACAGTGTGCCTTAGGCTGGGCACAATAAAAGGCCACTCTAAAATGTGCAGTTTTATCACACAGCACAATGCCACAGATGTTGCAAGTTTTGAGGGAGCATGCAATCGGCATGCTGACTCCAGGAATGTCCACCAGAGCTGTTGCCCGTGAATTGAATCTTCATTTCTCTACCATAAGCCGGCTCCAAAGGCGTTTCAGAGAATTTGGAGGTACATCCAACCGGCCTCACAACCGCAGACCACATGTAACCACACCAGCCCAGGACCTCCACATCCAGCATCTTCACCTCCAAGATCATCTGAGACCAGCCACCTGCAACAATCGGTTTGCATAACCAAAGAATTTCTGCACAAACTGTCAGAAACCGTCTCAGGGAAGCTCATCTGCATGCTCGTTGTCCTCGACCTCGACCTGACTGCAGTTCGGCATCGTAACCGACTTGAGTAGGCAAGTGCTCACATTTGATGGTGTCTGGAACTTTGGAGAGGTGTTCTCTTCACGGATGAATCCCGGTTTTCACTGTACAGGGCAGATGGCAGACAGCATACATGGCGTTGTGTGGGTGAGCGGTTTGCTTATGTCAACGTTGCGGATTGAGTGGCCCATGGTGGCGGTGGGGTTATGGTATGGGCAGGCGTATGTTTTGGACAATGAACACAGGTGCATTTTATTGATGGCATTTTGAATGCACGGAGATGTCATGGCGAGATCCTGAGGCCCATTGTTGTGCTATTCATCCACGACCATCACCTCATGTTGCAGCATGATAATGCACGGCCCCATGTTGCAAGGATCTGTACACAATTCCTGGAAGCTGAAAATATCCCAGTTCTTGCATGGCCAGCATACTCACCAGACATGTCACCCATTGAGCATGTTTGGGATGCTCTGGATGGTATACGACAGCGTGTTCCAGTTCCTGCCAATATCCAGCAACTTCACACAGCCATGTGGGAAGAGGAGTGGACCAACATTCCACAGGCCACAATCAACAACCTTGATCAACTCTATGCGAAGGAGATGTGTTGCATTGCGTGAGGCAAGTGGTTGTTACACCTGTGAGGTGGATGGATTATCTCGGCAAAGGAGAAGTGCTCACTAACACAGATTTAGACAGATTTGTGAACAATATTTGAAAGAAATAGGCCTTTTGTGTACATAGACAAAAAATGTCTTAGATCTTTGAGTTCAGCTCATGAAAAACGGGGGCAAAAACAAAAGTGTTGTGTTTATAATTTTCTTTAGTGTATATAGCATCTATACATCCGATTTTCCCCTAACTGTTTAATTTCACTTTAGACATAACCAACTGTGTTTATGTAAACCTTGTGCGTATTTTAAAGTATATATATATATATATATATATATATATATATATATATATATATATATATATATATATATATATATATATATATATCTCCTTATATTATATTTGTTATATCTTAACAGGTACAAAGAAACAGATTGTGAGAGTGAAGGTGAAAAGTGGTCAGAATCTAAATGACCCTATAGTGAAGAACGTTATCTTACTGTTGGTAAGTATTAAACAGTTTGAGCTAAAACAGATAATGGAGAACAAGCAGTTTCTGTAATTTCACAAATATTGTACAATTTATTGTGCCAAGAAGCATTAGTGGCACACATGCCATATTACTATGCAACATAAAATTAGCCAATCATGAAAAATAACTAGTTTAAAACACATTAAATACCTATATCTTCTTCTTTAAATTTATCTGCGAATGGTGTGGCCTGTCCTATGTCAGGGGTCTTCACCTCCTTTATCCAACAATCCAAAAATCGTCTTGGTTACGTATGTAACCCTCTTTCCCTGAAGGAGGGAACGGAGACGTCACGTGGGATCTCGCTAGAGAGACCAATCTACTTCGAGTATGTATTTAGCTGCTCTGCCTCACACTTGAGCAGCAGGTGCAAGTGCATATCAGGTTTTCGCTGAGGAGCCAAGCCGAAGTTGGCACCCGGCACTCAACCAGTGGTATAGCAGCTGTGGCGAAGGGACGTGACATGAGGTTTACATACGTAACTAAGTCTTTTCAGTCACGTTGGATGACCGATGAATTGGGATCACTACCAAAGCGCCACAGGTGCTGCCACCTTCCAGTGCCCTTCGTAAGACAGCTGGGCCCACCCATAGATAGGAGAGCTAGCAGGTCTACAAATATCTGTCAGCGAGGCACCAAGTGTCAGCGCCCAGGAGGATGCAACACTACTGATAGAGTGAGCTTGCAGCCTAAGCGGGCAGGGCATGCCTCATGCTTGGTAAGCCAAGTCGATGGCATCCACTATCCAGTGGGCCATCCCATGCTTGGAGACAGCCTTTCTCTTCTGCTGGCCTCCGTAACAGACAAAAAGCTGGTCTGAGGTCCTAAAGCTTTGTGTGCGGTCCACTTACATTCGTAATGCACGGACGGGACAGAGCAAAGCTAGGGCTGGGTCTGCCTCCTCCGGGGGCAGCACTTGCACGTTCACTACCTGATCTTTGAAAGGAGTGGTAGGAACCTTGGGCATATAGCAAGGCTGGGGTCTCAGTACCATGTGGGCATCGCCCGGCCCAAAATCTAGGCACGTTTCATCGATGCAGATGGGGTCCCGTCCAAACCCCTGCATGAATGAACTTTTCTGCATTTGACACTGAGAGCATATGTCGTTATTTAAATATACTTTTAAGATGGAGAAATGCAGTTTTACAAATGTTAGAAATCAAATATCAAATAGCACACCCAAGTTCCTAACTGATGATTTCGATTTGACAGAACATCCATAAAGAATTAGATAGCATCCTAGGTTATTACATGCAGAGGTTTTTGGTCCAGTAATGAAAACTTTTTTTTTCTTCAGAATTTAGAAGTAGAAATTACTAGTCATCATATTCCAATGCTGTCCAAAGTCTGTCTTCTGTGTCCCTCAGCCTCCTTCCACTCAAAGGGTGGAAGAAAAAAGTCTGCAACACCACAACTTGAGAGCAAAATTAAGAGGGAAAACCCTTCAGGTGTCATGATAGTCTGAAGCAAGGTCTCAGTGCTGAGACACCAAATGCTCAGATTGAACTAAAAGCACCTGGTCATCAAGGTCAGTGGTTCTCAACTCCAGTCCTCGGGACCCACTGCTCTGCACATTTTGTATGTCTCTCTTATATGACACACTCAATTCAGTTCATGCAGACTCTCCTAATGAGCTGATGATCTAAATCAGGTGTGTTAAATAAGGGATACATACAAAATGTGCAGAGCAGTGGGTCCCGGGGACTGGAGTTGAGAAACACTGATCAAGGTAATTCAAGACACATACTGTATGCCCTGGAGTCATAATGGAGCCAGAGCAGCATCCATGCACTTAGTGAATGTATGAGGTGCTAAGGCCAGGCCAAATGGAAGAACCTGGAATTGGTAAGCTTTGCCCCCAGAAGCAAACCTGAGAAACTTCCTGTGTTCCGGATTAAAGTTCAGGATAATGCAGATCTCATGATTGGGCATAAACCACCATGCTTTTTTGGTTTCATAAAATCAGAGTCTCCCAGCAACCGACCATTGTGGGGAGCATGTCATCTGTAATTGGATTGCATATCTTTCTCTAAGGTTTTAAGAACCTAAGAAGACATATTTGATAGAAGTCACCCCACTGTCAAATGAGAGAGATGGTTCACGAAGTGAGCACTGAGACCCATACAAGGCAATATGATTAACTGACTGTGCAGATCAGAGAATATCTACATCTGCAGTCAGCATGTGAAATTTGAAGAGCATAGAATAATTCTGTGCCCTGTCTATAAGTGGTTAAACAGCAGGGGAGACCTGTCTGGCTCAACTTGAAGGGCCCAGCATACACCATGAGGGGAACACCCTGTTGTAACCATGTTGTAAGAACCAAGGCACATCTCTTATGCCCTGAGGGCATTGTTGCACAGAGCATGAGCAAAAGAAAATGTAATTTGAAATGCACAGTTAGTATGTTGTCAACCCAAAATGTGGTGGAACGGAAGAATGACCCACAGCATGTCCCACAGTAAAAATACATTCCGAGGAATAAAATCTGCGTTTTTGGCAGGGTTCCCCTGGTAAAATTTGCATTGCAGGGGCTAAATATCATGTTATTTGGGGTCACTTCAACCCGCAGACATGAAAAACAACAAAGGCAACAGTGTAAAAGTAGCCCAATTCCACAGGAAAACTGCTGAATTTACACTGAAGGTACATGTCTTTGGAAATAGCCCGTCACCAGACATGCTCCTCACATGTCAAGGAGTCTTGTCAACCATCAATAGTCTTTTTGACCCATTATTGTTCTCAGCTCAAGTAACCATCCAAGGCAAATTTATTCTGCAAGAGTTAAGCTAGGGGCACACTAATTGGGACTCTCCACTTCCACAAAAAATGAAAGCGGTATGGGACACATGGCACAATTCTCTGCAGGAGCTAAGACATCTTCAAATACCTAGAACCTACTCAGAATGATCACCCTCAGAGGCTGCATGCAGAGAAGTGTACATGATTTCAGATGCTTCCACCAAAGCTGTTGCTGCCGTTGCTTACTTTAAGTAAAGCTCTCTTATGCCCAAGGAAACAATTGCACAAGCTTTGTTATGGGTAAAGTGAAACTTGCTCCACTTCCTGAACATACTATCCCAGGCTGGAACTGAGCACCACAGTCTTGGCAGTAAAATTGGTTGATCTCATCTCATTTGAGATTGACATTGACACTTTCTTTACTGACAGCAAGGTGGTATTGGCATATATACAAAATCAGATCAAATGCTTCTATGTTTATGTCAACAAGTTTTCAGGATAAGCAGATCTAGTTGGCCGAACAGTGGTATTATGTATGCACTGAACAAAAAGCAGCAGATATGGCCACAAGGTTCATTCCCACAGTTTGCCTTGCAAACAGCCCATGGCTTTTGGGCCCCACGTTCTGAAACTGGATCAGGATGAAAGGAACCCCTTGATCGTTCCTTGCAATCGCCATGTTGGATCCTTATTGGTAAGGCATTATTACCAACAATCCTAGAATCAAGAACGCTTGCTCAATAAAGGAGCTATCCATGCAGCCGGTCTTTAGATCATTGGGGGCAAGAGGCTTGTGAATATCATCATATTTCAATGTGTCCTTTGCCAAAAACTTTGTGTCCACCTCCAAATTCAGTAGATAGCTTAGGGTTCAGACCGGATATGTACAGGCCTAGATGTCTACTGATCCAAATAACCAGTTTCTCCTCATACCTTCTATTATCCTGACACAGAAATTGTGTACCCCTGTCACTCCTGCTATTGACTTTTGAACCAAGGATCTTTTCCAGTGTCAATGGTGAGAAGTCCAACATCTAGTTAACATATTCTTGGATACATGGAGGAAACAGTATCTGTTTTTACTACTGACATGTAGAAAGTGGCAATCTGACCAACCCAATGTGGGTTCAAGTAGCACTCAAAGATAGCCAAGCTAAAAGAAATGAACGGCCAATGGGAATTATTAAGCAGGTCTTTCCAAGCAAAGATGGAAAAGTTTGTGAGATGGAAATAAGGGTTCCTAGATAAGATGGCACCAAGCTCTTCCATAGACTAGTAACAAAGATTGTCATACTCCTTTCTCCTGAAACCAAGTTAAAGTAATGTGTCAACAAGCAGTTATTTAATGGCAGTGATTCTGTTACAGTAATTGTCAAAGTTAATAATAATTAAAAAGGAATTGTTTGGTTGGTCATTTGTCTACCCCTACTGGCTGTTCTGAGGATAATGCATTATAGTGCTGAAATCATTATGTGACTGATCAGGGGCCTCATTTATAAACCGTGCGTACGCTCAAAACGGGGCTGAAAACATGCGTACGCCAGTTCCTGCGAAAAAGGTGGGATTTATTAAGAAAAAATGTGCGCACCTACACGCAAAGTTTGACCCATGCATACGCACATTTTTAAGACAAAGCAATTTGGTGACACCGATGGTGAGCTGAGGGACTGACGGCAGATAAAGGAAAACCACTTTAAATCCTCATCACGAGTCATAATCATAAATACAGTGTATGTTCACAATAACAGTTTAAATAAATAAAAGAATGATTTAAACTCGCGTGAAAATCACAATTTAATTTGATACACATTTACATTAATATTACACTTTCACTAATGGCGATAAGCACTGAAATTACACGCAGTCATTACAAAGAAGTTAAACAAAAATTATATGAATTTAGATGTGCTACTTTCGATCACTTTTCCTGTGACACGCTGTTTAATGACAGCTAGGAGCACTGGGAGCACAAAAATTCCTCTTTAAACTAAACTGCAGATGTTATGACAAAATATTTTAGCGAGAATGATGATCAGTGATGCACACTTAACTTCGATATTATGGAAGACACTGCTGCATTCGGTGGTCGAACGGTCCGTTGTCCAGTTTGAATAGGTCCAATGATAATATCTTACTGTATAACCGCAGCTGCAGGAGGTGTTGATGTCATGTGAATGATCTTCAAACTATTACCACTGTATTTGAAGGATATAATTTGAGGAAAAGATTTGCACGTTTCCTTTTTCAGTGACGCACCGAGTCAGACAATTGTATATTTACACTGCAATAAATAAGTAGGCCTATCTGTTTCCACTAAAAATAGCCTATACACATCCTAAAAGATACGTTCACCTTATCAGCAAAACTGCATAAATTTGATTCAACTGTTTAAAACTATTAAAATACTATTTGGCCAGTGGAAATAAATGAATCAGCTCTTTATCTTTTATATTCTTAAACCTTTATCTTAAGTATTTTATACAATTTTGTTTTTATGGATATTTTGATATATTTATTTTAAAGCATAAAGAGGATATTGGATGATTTTTATCACTGTAGTTTATTGCACAAATGGCATTTATAGTCCGTATCTAATATTTTCCAATGTCTTGTACCTTTGACGGTGTTAACCATGGTGTCACGTGGATGGGAACATGTATGGAAATGATATGCAGATGAGGTTATGCATAGTAAAACTAGGCATCATAAGCTCAATATATGGTGATTTCGGGGAGAAGACAGGGTGGAGATGCACGTATGCACAATCTTCCGCTGACTGGGATTTATAAAGGGATTTGTGCGCAGGTTCTGGCGTACGCATGGTTTTATAAATCTGAAATCTTTTGCGCGTACGTACACTTTTAGGATGAAATCTACGCAAAGTTTTATAAATGAGGCCCCTGATGACCAAAAAGGAACTAAATTTGTTTTAACTACAATTTCAAGCTCAACCCTTTTACCCAAACTACTGCAAAAGGCAAGTTAGCAATAACTACAAACCATTATCTGGTCAAAAACTAGCTGAGTGACAGCTTCATTTAAGGTTTTTATTTCAATCCTGCAACCAATTTTGACATTTTATTTTCTAAATTTTGTCTATCTTGATGTTTAGTGCTAGAAAATATTAATGAAACATTTAAGTGTTAAAATTTTAACAGAGCTAAAAATTGCAAACCTCAGAAAATAGTAGGGTTTATTAGCTGCTGATGCAGCAATCATTATTGAATAGCTTAGTTAAGCATGAATCAATGCATATTAGTGTACCCGTATTGTAAAGTGATACCAAAATAATACCTTAATATATTTACCAAAATGTAATAACATTTTTTGAAGGTTAAGCAGCTCCATTCAATGACAATTTGTTAAAAAAACAACAATAATAATAATAATAATGTTTTAATGAAGGTACACTATGTAACTTTTTTGTTTTAAATTTACAAAATGTATATAATGAGCGAGTACAACATTAATCCATCTTCGAAACTGTGTTTTTGTCTTTTGTCTAAATCACTATGGTATGTACGTAACAAGTGTTTATGTTCTGACTATTTTAGACTGAGCGGGCCGCCAAACGCTGCGGAGTAGCCCAGTACCTGCATGACTTGTCATATGCATAAACAGAGAGAAGTAGCTCCTGCTCAATGTTCTTCCACAAGACATATGCAGTTTTGTTTATTAACAAAAATTACATAGTGTACCTTTAAAGGTTTCAAGCCCTGTTATGTGGAAAATGCCAGTTACTCTTAGCACAGGCAGAGAGAGTGTGACTAACAACATTACTCTGTAATAAAAGACCAATTCTGTTCTTTAGATCAAGCAGAAGCTGAAGGAATGGGGGCTAGAAAAGGAAACAAGAGTGGCATGGAGACTTCAGCCAAATGGAAATGTGTTTTCACGTGCTTGAAAAAAAAATACAAGTTATACAATTGTAAGTTGATTTATCAATTTATTGGGATTTGCAAGAAATTATGGACTTTCTTCTCTCTTTAATTTAAAACACTCTCCTCTAATGCACTTAGTTTGAGGGGGCAACAGAGGTGGTCCTGGCTCACTTTGACTCCAGCTGTGTTCTCAGAAGATTGACATTTTCAGCTTTAGTACACATTACAATTTTTATAATTCTGTGAATTCTGCAGTACACATAAAGCATATATTGGTGTATGATAATGATATATTATAAACTCTTTGAACAATCTTAAGATATGGCTTAATCCCTTTTATTTTAATTACTCAATTTAAGTTTAATTTCAGTACAGCTTTGATTTAATTGAACAGTAGGGGGTGTCATTCTGTTTCCTAATAAAAATCACTTTGATATGCTAGTAACAAAACACTTTTTAGTTTGAAAATTTACTGTACAGATATATTAATAAAAATTTTGTTTATTTTTTTCTTTATTATCTGTTCTAATAAAATGGCTAGTAATGTTGTTAAAGATAATTTTCTGTATGCATAAATAAATCAAATAAAAATGCATAAATCACTAAAGCATCTTTAATACCAAGTCCCTTATGCATACTACACACAAAGAAACACATATATAATAATGTATCACTAAATTAAAGGTGCCATAGAATTGAAAATTGAATTTACCTTGGCATAGTTGAATAACAAGAGTTCAGTACATGGAAATGACATACAGTAAGTCTCAAACTCCATTGTTTCCTCCTTCTTATGTAAATCTCATTTGTTTAAAAGACCTCCGAAGAACAGGCGAATCTCAACATAACATCATTAATATGTACGCCCCCAATATTTGCATATGCCAGCCCATGTTCAAGGCATTAGACAAGCCAGTATTAACGTCTGGAGCAGCACAGCTGATTCATCAGATGTTATGCAGGTAAGCAAGCAAGGACAATAGCGAAAAATGGCAGATGGTGCAATAATAACTGACATGATCCATGATATCATGATATTTTTAGTAATATTTGTAAATTGTCTTTCTAAAGAATTCTAAGTTTCGTTAGCATGTTGCTAATGTACTGTTAAATGTGGTTAAAGTTACCATCGTTTCTTACTGTATTCACGGAGACCAGAGCCGTCGTTATTTTCATTATTAAACACTTGCAGTCTGTATAATTCATAAACACAACTTCATTCTTTATAAATCTCTCCAACAGTGTGTAATGTTAGCTTTTTTAGCCCGTTAGCCATACATAGGCTACTATGAAACTCATTCAGAATCAAACGTAAACATCCAAATAAATACTATACTTACATATCGGGTACACTTTGGTATCCATTTTGAGGGTTATATTAGCTGTGTGAACTTTGTTTATGCAATGTATTATAGAGTCGCAAGCTTGGGGGCAGGGATTGCGAGCATTTAAAGGGGACGCGCGCTGAATCGGAGCATATTTAATGATGCCCCAAAATAGGCAGTTAAAAAAATGAATAAAAAAATCTATGTGGTATTTTGAGCTGAAACTTCACAGACACATTCAAGGGACACCTTAGACTTATATTACATCTTGTGAAAAAGCGTTCTATGGCAGCTAGTGCAAGTTTGGGTAAATTAAGTGCAAGCACTGCAAGTTGCTGTTGTGATGTCACAATTGTGTTGTATTGTGGTCTATGGAGCTGCCTGAAGTGTACATATGAGTAGACTCGCTTCCTCAATCAAAAACGAGGGGTTGAGGGTCTGTCCAAATAAATTTCCCTCGTCCACTTAAAATGAACGCACCTTAAAATGACAAGACATGGCAGAAGGCAGTGACAGCACTCGGGAGATTTTTCAGCCATCTAAGAGGACCAAATCTGAGGTCTGGTCATATTTTGGATATTACCCTGTCTGCAGATCTTGCAAAAAAGAAAGTCACTGCAAAAGGGGGAAACACATCAAATCTGCGGAGTCATCTTTGTGACCACCACCTGTTGTATAGCAAATCCAAGGTAAGTTAACTTTTACCTAAATACCAAAACTAAGTCAGGGAAATAATTGGACACAAAAGTTGCATTTGAAGGAAACAAGAGATACAATGATACAAGAGACATGGATGTGTGCTGTTGCGTTCCTATTGACAAAGGTCATTATAAGGAAAGAAATGCTGCAGAACAGAATCAAGTATTCTTTTAGTTTATTCACCTGTTACACCATGCCTGTCCCGGACTCCGATTCCCATGATCCTCCTTGTTTGCACACCTGAACTCACTTCCCTCATCAAAAGCTGGGAAAACGTCTCTCTCTCTCTCTCTCTCTCTACACCTACTTATATACAAATATATTGTTTTATTTTTGGATAAGTTCAAGTTCATGTTCATAAACACAGAAGGGTTGACTGGGAATTGTTTGTTCTACTTGGTAAGCGAGTTTATAGCAGTTGTTCAAGTTATCTCTAATCCTGTCTTTTTCATTAGTTAATGAAATGTTAGAGGCATCCGCAATATAATTAAAAGAAAGGCTGTGTTTTTGTTTTTGAAAGATAAAAGGGCTGATTTTTATGTATTACAAGAAACGCATAGTTCAAGGGATGATTATAATTTTTGGAAAAATCAATGGGATCAGGACATTTGGTTGTGTTATGGTACAAATAGATCAGCAGAGGTCGCTATTCTCAAAGGAAAGTTCAGGGGCAAAATTCTTCATAATGAAAGTAATAATAATGGAAGGTGGCTAATACTCATATTAGAGGACTCTCATAAACAATATATGGTACTAATTGCAAATCTACAACTTTGCTTTTACTTCATGAATTAGAAGAACGAATTTCAGACCTATCTACTAAATATGTGGATGCAAAAATTATACTTGGGGGTGATTTTAATGTAGTCCCAGATAATAACTTAGATAGATGGCCTCCCAAAGGAGTAAAAGATGATGTTAATAACAAGATTATCCCTGGGTTATGCAATAATTTAGGACTTGTTGATATCTGGTGAAAAATGAACCTCCCAAAACTCATGTATACATAAATAATAGTGATTTGTCTTTGCAGTCTCGTATAGATCTATGGTTAATATCAGAGGAGTTGACATCATTAATTGACAACGTTACTATTGATCCTACAGTTTTTACAGACCATAAATTTATTCAAATTTTCATTACCATTAATGACAGTAGAAAGAACATAATCAGAAGTGGATACTGGATTTTAAACAATTCTTTATTATTAAATTATGATTTAAACGGGAAGTCTTAAGAATAATTAATAAATACTATAAACAGAGTTTAATTACTAACCAATATGTACACATACAACTTGCCAGTACATTGAGCAGTGCACTTCAACTATATTTTAAAGATATTACGAAGGTAAATATAAAGTTGTATTAAAGTCCCACTTAAGTGGTTCAAAAAATCATTCAAAAGTTCAAGTAATTGCATTTAATATGAACTTAATCTGTGATTCATTTGAAACTAATTACAAATAGAATGCACTTAAGTGGCAAAAACATTACATTTAATTCACACTTAAGTGCATTGATAACTGATATTAAAATATATTTGAGATCACATTAATTGCTTGTCAGTACATTGAGCAGTGCACTTCAACTATATTTTAAAGATATTAGAAGAAATTACCAAGGTAAATATAAAGTTGTATTAAAATCCCACTTAAATGGTTCAAAAAAATCATTCAAAAGTTCAAGTAATTGCATTTAATATGAACTAAATCTGTGATACATTTGAAATTAATTCCAAATAGAATGCACTTAAGCGATGAAAACATTACATTTAATTCACACTTAAGTGTGTTCTTTTAAAGTATATTATTTGTGCAATAAGTACACTTTATAAAAGTACACTAAAGTGCACTTTTTTCACAAGGGCAGGCGACAAGGGACGGGCATTATTTTAAATTTGTGAATACATCTGAATTTACAGATTTTGGTAACTTTTAGGATAATGCAAGTAAACAATTTACTCAAAGTATACAACTAAAAAATGGATCACAGAGCGGTTTTGTATATTTTAATCTTACATATTGTCTCTAAAGCTGCAAAGTGATTTCCTCTTTGTATTTTGTTGTTCGTTAACATTCATGACACAGAAAGCAGCAATCCTGCTGTAACTTTAAGATCGAATGCGCGGATCCCCTATAATGATACACATCAATTTTTTTTTTTCACGTTACCTAAGCAATATGCACTGCGTGTACAAGGACATTTTGATATAAATCTACATGTATGCGTCCGTCCAAGCACAAGACGTGAAAGTGAACGCAATTCGGTGTTCACGTGTACGACGCGCACAACTGACAGGACCCAAACATGTGCAACTTTGGTTTAAGCTCTGCAATTCTAATGCTGTGACTATTGCGGATGCACATACATTGCAGGAGACATTTTCAAAGTGGGGGGGGGGGGGGGGGGTTGTTATGACAACGTACATATGCGTACTACGCACATATGTGTTGCACCCCTGAAAAGACAAGACTCCGTCTTCTCCTTTTTACAACTTTATTCTTCTCAGTTCAATGTTGGAGTTCGTATTTACACGCAAGGATTTCTTTATACATAGCCTATACATACAACAGTGCACGTTCGCTCTCTCTCTCTCTCTTGTTTTTCGAGGACTCCGGTGGATGACGTCACTCCTCTGCTCACCTCTGACGCATCGGCAGCAAAACCAGTCATCATAATTTAACACAATAGAACTAGAATGTAATTTTGACATAGTCCCCCTTTCAAAATTAAAATTCACATCCAATTAAAAAAATATATATATATATTATAACACATTCCTAGCGTGCAACACCCTCCCCCACTAAAAAAAAATGTTGTCAAACATTTCCTACTTAATTAGATTTAACAATGTCAACAATCTAATTTTCGATGAAGGGTGAGTTAACAAATAAGTTTTACTTTTCCACACTATACATTGTAGAGTAATTGGGCTCTATTATTTCTCCGCACTTTTTTATTTCTTTAGCATCAACATCACATAGCATCAACACACGACTAAGAGTCCATAGTCCATTGGTATTAAAGGGTGCATAATCCATAGAAGTGTTGGTGGGCCCCCCAAATCTTCACACAGGGACAAGGAAAATACCATTTACACCCGTTTCTTGTATGTCTACATATTTTTAGCTATGAGTTTAACCCCTTTTATATGGTAAGTGCATACGTAACCATTATTACACTACTGTTTTTTCCAATATACTCAAATAATAGCCCATTTCTGTACTTATTATTTTCTAATAATTGCACAGATAACTTATTTTGTAACTTCTGCCATGAACTATAATTTGTGAAATGTTAAACTAAATTAATTATGAATTATGAACTAAAACTTATGAATTTGTAACTCTGTGTTCCTTTTCTTTTAACCATTAGCAATGATAGAAAGGATACATAAATGATGAGCCAGCAGAGGGGTCACAGCTGGTTCCTGTAGACCACTTCACTCCGACAGGACAGATCGTTCACCTGGTGAAACGTTGGCTCACCTAAATGGTCATAGGTATAGACACGTCAGGGGCTTTCTAACTCTCTTGGGCCTGTTGTTTATTGTCCCAGCCTCACTCTGCTCATCTTCAGATTCAATGATCGGCGCTTCCATTTCTCTTTCAATGTTCTGTCCCTTCTCAATGTTCTCCTCTTCAAGGGGTTCTTCTGGTACCACCGTCTCCTTGGTCACATGTTCAGGTGTTTCCATTCTTGGGTGGAACTCCTCTGCTCCGACATTGAGGGGTAGATTGGCCCGTTTAGCCTTTGTCCACAGGGGGTACTCTTCTTCGCTGGAACTATCTGGATCTGACAGGTAAGTACCACGACTGTGTTTATTATTTGTTCTCGCTGTCCCGTTCTACTTTACTTTCATTGCTTTTTTTCTTCAGATTGGGTTCATGAACGGTGGGTTCTTCAACCAGGTAAGGACATGGCAGTAATAAGTTACGATGTAACACACGCCTTCTTCCTGCTCCTTGGAAGGGTTCTACCACATACACAGGGCTCTCATCGCCTTTTCGTTCTTTGACCACATGAATTACGTCCTCCCAGTAGCTACGCAGTTTACCCGGACCGCCTCTGGGTGTGAGGTTTCTCACCAGGACGTGGTCACCTGGCTCAAGAGTGGAACTCCATGCCTGTCGATTGTAATTTTTCTGCCCTCTCTTTGCACTTTTCTTTAGATTTTGCATGGCGATAGCATAAGCCTCTTGCATGACATCCCTCCACTTTTCTGCATAGTCTGTGGGTGACTGGCTCCGTTTATTTCCTTTCTTAGGGAACATCAGATCCACAGGTAGAGTTGGCTCACGACCAAAAAGAAGGAAGAATGGGGAAAATCCCGTAGCTTCATGCACAGTTGAGTTATATGCATGTACTACTTTATTCAAGTGTTCTTTCCATCTTGACTTCTGAGATTCCCCCAATGTACGCAACATACCCAACAGCGTTCTGTTAAAGCGCTTCTGCAGGATTGGCTTGTGGGTGATATGGGGAGGTGCGTGAATGGTGGATACCCACAGTAGTCTTCGAGCTTGTGGAAGAGGGTATTTTCAAACTCCTTCCCTTGATCGTGGTGGATCTTGGATGGGAAGCCAAAGCGCATGATAAAGTCATCAAAGAGCTTCCTGGCCGCCATTTTCCTGGACTTATTTTTCGTCGCATATGCTTGTGCATATTTTGTAAAGTGATCCACGACCACTAGTATGTACTCTTCCCCTCCCTGACACTTGTCCAAGTGTAAGTAGTCAATAGAGACCATTTCAAGTGGTGCAGAGGTCTCAATACTTTGGATTGGAGTGCGGGTTATCCTATTAGGTTTTTTCCTTTTCATGCAGTGACACACCTGAGTAACATAGTGTTCCATCTCGTCTCATTTTAGGCCAGAAAAAGCGTTCCCTGGCAAGAGCAACCATCCTTTCTGCACCTAAATGCCCCATTTCCTCATGTAAGTGCTTATGGACAAGAGGCTTTAAGGATTCAGGAACAACCAAACTGATTTCTTGTTGCTGGTCTCCCTTCTGAGGATGCCATCTTCATCGATCTGCAGACGACGGCCACTCCCTGAGAAGCCGTCTAACAGCTCCATCCTCTGCCACTTTGTCTCTATGTTTCAGGTACCCACACGTTTTTTTCAGGGTCAGGACTCTACTAATGGCTACATCTGCATTTTGAGCGATCCTGATGTCTTCTGGTACAAGAGGCTGAATAGTTTCTGAGATGTTATACTCCTCTGGTAGTGTGTCTACATTACAGGTGAGGGCAGAGATCCAATTTACTTCTCCCTTGTGATTTTTCTCCAGAGCCTTCCCAATACATGCAATAGCTTCCTGTTGGCATTCCTCAGTGCATTCTTGCATGATCTCATCAATGGGCTTTGACCTTCGTGACAAGAAATCCGCATCTCGGTTTGCTGTCCCAGGTCTGTATTTTAGGGTGAATCGATAATCCGCTAACTCTGACACCCAGCGGTGTCCGGTAGCATTAAGCTTCGCTGACTTAGTGACATATGTCAGAGGATTATTGTCACTATATACTGTAAAGTGAGGTGCGTGAAACAGATAATCTCGGAAGCGTTCCGTTACGGCCCACTTTAGCGCCAGGAATTCTAATTTCCCCGAAGTGTAGCTTATAGTTGCGCTCTGCTGCTGTCAATGTCCGCGACCCATAAGCTATCACCCTTAGAACACCTTTCTGACGCTGGTACAGAACTGCGCCAAGGCCCTCTTCCGATGCATCTACATGCAAGATGAATGGTTCCTCCAGGTCGGGGTATGCCATCACCGGGGGATTTGTCAACTGATCCACGATTTGGTTCACTATCTCCTGATGGATCACTGTCCACTGGATTGGGTGGGACGGCGGCAGCTGAACAGACTTTCTGCCAGCTCCCTTTTTCTTCCGGCTCTGTTTCAGTTCAGTCTTGGGCTTGGCCAAGAGTTCATAAAGGGGTCTAGCGACCCTAGAGAAGTCTGGTATATAAGCTCTGTAATAACTGAGGAAACCCATCAGCTTTCTCACTCCTCGTACAGTGGTTGGAGCCTCTTGTTTCAATTTTTGGACCACTTCCACCTCTTTGGGATTCATTTTGTATCCCTCTGCAGAGACTACCCGGCCAACATAGCAGACTTCACCCTTGAAGAAATCACATTTCTTTGGCCTTAGTTTTATTCCACACTGTTGTTGCCGTTGGAGAACTTGACGCACATCCTGAACATGCTGTTCAAAGCTGGGGCTAAACACCAGGACATCATCCAAATAAGGCACACAGATTTCATCTCGGAGATCTCCCAGGCATCCCTCCATGTAGCGTTGAAAAGACGCTGGGGCATTAGTCAGCCCAAACGGGATCCTCAACCATTCGTATAACCCCCAGGGTGTAATGAATGCAGGTGCAGGGTCTGCTCTTCTTGCTCATGAAGCCCTGGTGGTAAGCCTTCCCCTGGTCCAGCACCGTGAACCAAGAGTTACCTCCTAAGTTTTCCAGGATCTCCTGTATCCTCGGGATTGGATGACGGTCAGACAGCGTCTTCCCATTTAACAGTCTATAGTCTATACATAGACGAAGACCCCCATCTCTCTTCCTGACACATACAACAGGTGAGGAATACGAGGAACAGGACTTCTGGATCCACCCACGGTTGAGCAGATCCTGAATGTGTGTCTTAACTTCCTTGGTAGAGATGCCTAGGGGATTGCATTGTATGTTTTCTGTACAGGTACATTGTCTTTTAACTGTATGTCCATCTCCAACTCTTTAATGCATCCTGTATCCCACTCATCCTTTGCAAAGACATCACATTCCTCTCTGAGCATCTGCCGTACCTTTTCTTGTTGTTCATCTTGCAAATGGCTCAGATCCACAGGTGGATCCCAGGGCTCAGCTGGTGGATCAGGACCGGGCTGCTGCACTGGTAAGGTGACATTGTCATCCAATACCCCTGAGCTCTGCTCCTCAGTAGGCTTTGTCTGCAGCGGGTAGACAACATCCACGTTGTGCAACCAGCCAAGTATAGTGCGACTGCCTAGTGTGATATCATTTTCCTTTACATTTTCCACAGATATCTCAATTTTACCCTCATCATCTGCAGGTAGATAGACCAACTGTTCTCTGATCACTATCCCTGTTGGCCAGGGTGCTTCATAGCTTGGCTCTAACACTGCAGGTGATGCACTTAACACTCTCTTATTCGGCCAACTGCAATGCACCGGCCATCACTTTATTCTTGGGTATGGTCACTGGCCGTCTGCCTACTCTCACTGTATGGGGTTGAACTTTAGGCTTCTGTTTCTTTAAAACGGACAAAACAGCCCTTGCAGTTTTACGACCCCACCTCCATTGCTGAGCACAGCCTCTTCACCATGTCACCCGATCGTGTGCCGTCTCCAGATGGATCATTCATCAGCGCTAATTCTTCAACCACATTGAATCCGATTATAGGTCGATCAATGTTAGTGCTAGCAACCAGGATCGGAACCAGTACAGGTTTGTCACTCATTCCAGCTACTGTATCCTTACACAATGTGAATTCAATCTCCATCCACCCTTCATATGGAATATCTGTTCCATTCGCAGCTGAAAGTTCCAACACTCCTTCTTCAAGCGACTCCTTCACCGGTCGCACCTCAATGTCTGGCAGGTACTTTTTCTTCCAGTTCGTTCCCACTATTGATACCTGTGAACCTGTGTCCCACAGTATTGTAGTGTCGACTCCTCCCAGAGAGGCTCTAACTAGACACCTTTTCCCTACCAGCTTGGCCGTCTGTCGCTGCTTGCCAGTGAGTGGAGTATTTGTACTAAACAGATCCGCTTTTTCCATGTCTTCTGTGTGATGAAGTCGAATATCAATTTTGTTTGTACTGACGGAGGCATTTTTCTTTCGACAACCCGAAGCCCAATGTTCGGTGCTACCGCACTTATAACAGTGATCACACCTTCCCTCCGCCTTAGACAGCTGACACATCTGACAATGTTTACTATTTGGGGTCTTTGGCTGTGGTCTGTACTTCCTGTCTGGCTGTTCACTCATCCTCACTGGTTGAAGACTAGGTGTTTGCTGAAGACTTGCTATTTGAGTGGTGAGATTTTGAATGGCCTCGCATATGGCTTTATTGCCCTGATCAACCTTCTCCATCAGTGTGTCACGTTTGTTCTTACTGTCTGCTTTGTGCGCTTGGAGTTCTTTATCCACCTTCTCACTTTCCTCAGCAATCACAGCAACTCTGATCATTTTTTGCCTTTGATGTAGATGATAACTTATTCTTTCTTTCTGTCTCCAGGCTGTATGCCATCGTCACCTTCTCCAGAAGAACCTCATCCTTGACTCCTGGATCTTGTAAGTATTGCTTCACATCAGCTCGGATGGTGTCGTCATGGAGACCACTTAATACTGTTTGAAGAAACTGATTTTGAATTAGTTCTGCACTGTACTTCAATCCAGATTTAACTCGTTCTGAAGCGAGAACAATTTGTTGTCTCAGGTCCATAGCACGCACCACAAACTGTATGGGGGTTTCTTTTGGCTCCTGAACAGCACGCGTGAGGGAGTGGTACAACTCAGTAGCATCCTTTTCAATGTAATGAGTTCGTAGTATCTGTCTGAGCCCTTGTAATGTTAAATCAACCCTGCTTTCCAGATAACTCTTCAGTTTTGTTCCTGGGGCTATGGCTTGAATCACAGCTTCAACTACTTCTCCTTCATCATATCCTTTTTTCAACGCCCTCTGAATTTGTCTTTCCAAACTAGTGTACGCTAATTTATCCTTTTGATTTGGTTCTCCAATTTGTCCTATTATTTTAAGGTCTCTTCTGTACATTGGATGAACAAAGGCTACGCTCTGATTCGCAACAGATGCGGCTTCTATTGCGTTTGCAGCAGCAACATTCTCCTTTTTTCCATTTAAGTTACTGGGCGTCATACTAATTTCATCCACAGGGGGGCACTGTTGCTCTACTTGTTGAAGTGGGGCTTCATCATCGTCATTTTTCTCTTTTAGTTCGTAAATTTTTCCATTTAGTTGCAATAACACTGATAAACCCTCATCCTCTCGTGACGTGATGTCTTCTCCTTCCACATACTGAAGAATTCGCCTTCTCAGCTTACGTGGTAAGTCTTTTTCACTCCTCTCCACTTTTAAGCTTAGTGCTGCGCAAATATCGTTCAGCTCCGATGCGGACAGTGTTAGTAACTTTTCTTCTATCTCCGTCACGACATTTTCCCACTCAGATGACATCGATGATGTTATAGACATGGCAGAAAGTTTTTGTACCTTCACAGCTTGTGTAGCGCTGCAGTGTTGACCCAGTCGGTCTCCCTCGCTAGCCGCCAGCTCTCGCTGCGTCACTGCCCGTAACCGACGCCACACCCAGCCTCCTTGCGGTCCAAACTCCAAAACCGAGCAGAAACACCAAGTTTATGTTGCACCCCTGAAAAGACAAGACTCCGTCTTCTCCTTTTTACAACTTTATTCTTCTCAGTTCAATGTTGGAGTTCGTATTTACACGCAAGGATTTCTTTATACATAGCCTACACATACAACGTTCGCTCTCTCTCTCTCTCTCTTGTTTTTCGAGGACTCCGGTGGATGACGTCACTCCTCTGCTCACCTCTGACGCATCGGCAGCAAAACCAGTCAGCATAATTTAACACAATAGAACTAGAATGTAATTTTGACATAGTCCCCCTTTCAAAATTAAAATTCACATCCAATTAAAAAAAAATATATATATATTATAACACATTCCTAGCGTGCAACATATGCATGCGCCGAACGCGTCTTTCCCATGGTCTTTCGGCGCTCATGGGCAAAGGAGTTTCTCTGAAAGGCTCGCACGAGACTGAACGGAACGCGGGAAATGAAGTATACCCGGGCCTTAACGGTCCGTGTACGTTTTGATACTTTGTTTTCCCATTTGAAATGAAATACGCAGAAACGAGAAAACGGTCGTTTTCCGTTTTTTCGTTTGTTAAAAAAAACGGGAAAACGAGATTTTGACTCGATTTTCTTTTTTTTTTGGGTCACGGATAGAAAACGGAAACACGACTTCAAAACTCATTTTCCACATGTGGGCAGTCATTACACGCCCCTTTCAACCGATTGGTCAATCAAATCTGAGCCAGTGACGTCATCTTCAGTTCGTTCAACAAAATAATAGTCCTCTGCTGCTATATCAGTAGATGTCATAAATCGGCTTTCTTCTGTGCAACCTAACGCGTATTTCACAGAAATATGTTTGCACAGATAAAAAGTTTAAAAAACCTACAGTAAATTTAATTAAGTCTGTTTTTAAGCTGTCATTGTGTTTTTAGAATGTAAAATGTAAATGCCTCTACATCTGTTACCAAGCGCATGACATCCTTTGGGCTACTACCACCGATCAATAGGCTATACATAATGATAGACTATTCTCTATTATAGATCAGTGGCTACCGCACTCATTTTTTTGTCTTATTTTAATGTTTTGTTTACATTTTATACATTTAAATTCAATCATTTTTCAATCATTTAGCAGACGCATTCCTTGCAGTAGACTATGCAGTCATATTAGAAAATAGGCTATCCACTAGGTGGCAACACCTAATAACGTTATCACCATCGGGGGGCTTTTTAGTTTTCCTTAGCTTATAAATGGCCATACAGATTTTATCTCTTAAATTAAACACTTTTATGAACACAGTGAACATTATTATATGTCACAGTTTACTTGCTATCCTCACTTTTTCTGTCTTTCCTTCGCTTTTGAATGAATTAGCTATAAATGGCCCTGAACATTTTACTTTCAATTTCGATTTAACGGCTATTGGCGATTCTGCGTCAATTGCTTTAGTGGACACCAGCAAAACAAAAACTCTATTAAACATAGAACTTTTATTATCTTCGTAATTAACTAAAATTTAACGGAAAATTTACTGTATGCAGTTCTGTGGATGTTTTGAAAAACTTAAACTAAACGAAAAGTATTGTTGCCTTGTCAATATAATTTCTGTTTTTTCCCCCTGACTTTCAACTGACGCGATCATCGTTTCATTAACCAACAAGATTATATTAAATTATAATTAAACGAAATTTGATAAATGTCTGTGAATCATTAAACAAATCCCAGGGGTTTAGTTTTAGCCTACATGAACAAATAGCAGAATAAACAACAGAACATGAGGATTCATCATCATCACGCACCTGCAGCGCTTCTGTGAACGGAGAACAAAGGATTCAATTATATAAAAGAAATAAATAGCCTATGTCTATGCGCGAAATTTATTTCACTTAAGTAATTAACATATTACCAAAATGAAAGGGGAAAAAATGCGACAATATGAGTGTCGGTTCATGTTTGAGAAGTTCACAGAAAGGAAACCGAGACGGCAGAAAATTTCTTTGTTTATTTTACGAGCAATGTTTTGTTTTTATTGTGAGTGTACAAAAATAATAGGCCTATTTAACCCTTCACAGATTCGAATGGTGTTACATATATTTGACCATAAATGTCTGAGTATTTTAAGTTGTTTCCGCTTTTATAAGAAAATTCAAGTGAACGCGTCGGCGCCTCACGCACACACAACATCAGTTTTAGTAACTTGACATCACAGCCTGTTAACTGTCAAAATAACATACATTCAACCAAATATATAAAAAGTTATACTGCTCATTTTAAGTAGTCTGTGTACAATAAAAACGTTTAAATAATAAATATAGTTTAGCCTCCAAATCGTGAATATTGAAACATTTGGATTTGTGTCAAATTAGAGAGGTAGGCCTAGTTATAACGCCGGTTTCTGTTTCAGTTCAGCTTTAAATTAATTCGTTTTGGCTTAACATTTATATATTATTTTTGTCATAACTAAAATAGCTATGTAGCTGTAATTTTGATCTTTAATGTTTGATCTTTACATATTCCCTCAATCTTTTAACCAAAGGGTTATTAACATTAGCCTATATTCAGCAGGCAATGTTAGGCTATATAAAATAAATAAATAAATAAAGAGAGATGAGCTATTGTTCGTCTTTCAAAATTGCTTACACTACTTATTTATTGTGATTTATTCTATTTATTCAAAATAGAATAAAATAATAACTGTAGTATTTTTTTTTTTTTTAATCTGTGCTTTTCATCCGCTCCTCTGTGTGGGTAGTGCAGTTTCACTATGCATATTAAACTACAAACAGCATTACAACAGTCTGTGTGCTGATTAACATTTCTGAAATAAATATTTCTGTGAAATAGGCTATGCATTAGGTTGCACAGAAGAAAGCCGATTTATGACATCTACTGATATAGCGGCAGAGGACTGTTATTTTGTTGAACGAACTGAAGATGACGTCACTGGCTCAGATTTGATTGACCAATCGGCTGAAAGGGGCGTGTAATGACCGCCCACATGTGGAAAACGAGTTTTGAAGTCGTGTTTCCGTTTTCTATCCGTGACCCGAAAAAAACTAAAATCGAGTCAAAATCTCGTTTTCCCGTTTTCTCGTTTCTGCCTATTTCATTTCAAATTGGAAAACAAACTATCAAAACGTACACGGACCCTTAATCGCTCTATATTGTAATGGACTGGAGCTCACGTTCACATTGGGAACACGGGAGCACCGCGAAGCGACCGCAAAAGGCACTTTCACTTTCACGATCAAAGTGCATGCCACTGATAAGTGTTATGTCTGAAAATGTTCAGTATTGGGTCCTGTTGGACTCTGTTATGTTATACACTGCATGTGACAGGTTACGGTGCCTTTAAGGCTTACAGCAGTGGTTTACGGCAAAAGTCGGAAAACGCGAGAGGTTGATGGCAGTTGATAAATGTGATATGAACGAAGTTACACGGTGTGGTTATTGAGTCCTACACAAACACAACAATTGGCGAACGAGGATGTCTGAACTCGTCTTACCACCACCGCCTCCTTTTCTACCTGTTCCTGGTGATCCAGCTGTTCCATGGGATCGCTGGCTGACATCGTTTGAGGATTATTTGCTGGCTTTGGGACACTCGGACCTAGCGGAGGCGAGGAAGTGCGCGCTCCTGCGCCATTGTCTCGGGCAGGAGGGCCAGCGAATCTTCGCCACGCTCACCTTATCAGATGATAAGTACGTCACAGCCACGGCCGCTTTAAAGGCTCATTTCAGCTGCGGAAGAAGCCGGCGGATACATCGTTTTGAGTTTCGTCAGAGGACCCAAAAGCCGGGTGAGACCGTTGCCCACTATGTATCAGCATTGCGTGAGCTGGCTAGACTTTGTGATTTTGGGGTTTTGGAGGATGGACTTATTGTTGACCAGTTAATAGAGAAAACGTCATGTAACCAACTGAGAGAGAGACTTTTACTAGAGCCAGACTCCACAACACTGGCGGATACTTTAGTAATTGGAAAGCAGTTGGAAACGGCTCTAGCGGAGGCACGTAAGTTCGTTCGCGCTGTGCACAAGCCTGTGACGTCATCACCACCGTTAGTTCAGCACACAGCGACTGCAGAGGCAGCTGACAGGGTGAGTGACAGTTTGGATGTACAGAGAGTGGACAGGGGGCCCAGGGAGAGTGGGCTCAAGAGCTGTAGCAACTGTGGCTCTCCTAAACATGCAACCAGAGATCAGTCATGCCCTGCCCAGGGAAAACATTGTCGAAACTGCCATAAGTTGAACCATTTCGCACGCTGCTGTCACTCCTCTCCTGCTTGCCATGATACTGCAGCTGTCCCCATAAACACTGTACAGACCCCACAGCCTTCATTCAAGCTTTGCACATGTCGCGTGGGCACAGCTCTCATTCCACTCCTCGTGGACACAGGGGCTAAAGTGTCAATCCTGAACAAATGCACATATGACCGCTTTTTCAGTCACATGCCTCTGGAAGCAGCAGCTAAACCCCTGTTAGGCTACGGCCATTTTCCCATCTCCACTCTGGGTGTGGCCCGCCTCCCCGTCAGATATGATCAACAATGTGCGCCTGCCACTAAGTTCTGCATCACCCGGAAGGGAGCTAACATTATGGGCCTAGACTTGTTCCTTGCCCTGGGTTTTACTGTGAGTGATGCTAGGGGCCTGCATGTCCTGCAGGTCGCCACCTCCTGGCCTGACCGTTACCCACAACTATTCAACGGGCTGGGCCGTATGACTGGATTTGTACACCAGCCTACTGTTGACCTGTCGGTCCGCCCTATTATCCAGCCCCTTCGGCGTATTCCCCTGGCTCTCCGTGACGTGGTGGAGGCCGAGCTTCATCGCCTGGTGGAGGCGGACGTCATAGAGCCTGTTGACGCATCACCGTGGGTGTCTAACCTGGTAATAGCCAAGAAACTCACAGATGTAAACAAAGCCATCATCCCTGATAAGTACCCCGTACCTACGGCTGAGGAGCTCACTAGCCATTTCCACGGCTCCACTGTTTTTAGTAAGATGGACTTACGTAACAGCTACCTGCAGGTCCCTCTGGCACCGGCCAGCATGGACCTTACAGCGTTTGTCACGCACGTGGGGGTTTTCAGATTTAAACGCATGGCATTTGGACTTTCATCAGCCCTGAGCTGTTTTCAGAAGATAATGTCACTCATACTGGCCGGTATCCAGGGTGTCTCCATCTATCTGGATGATGTGGTGGTGCATGCGCCCTCCACCGCACTGCATGATGATCGCCTGGAGCAGGTTTTTCAGCGTTTCGAACAGAATGGCGTCACACTGAACTCTGAGAAATGCATGTTTGGGGTTGAGGAGGTCGAGTTCCTGGGCTTCAGACTCTCGAAGGAGGGCATCGCCCCAATTGTGTCCCATACTGAGGCGATTCTTTCCCTGCCAGACCCACAGACACCATCCCAGCTGTCGTCCTTCCTGGGGATGGCCGCCTACTACCTCAGATTCATGCCACACTACTCTGACTCAACGGCCCCCCTGCGCCGGCTGCTCAGGAAGGATGTTCCGTGGGACTGGACCCCAGCCTGCCACAAAGCCGTGCGCATCATCAAACAGCAGCTCACATCCCCACCCACACTGACCCATTTCAGCTTGACCGCACCCACCATGGTCACCTGCGACGCCTCCGGGGCGGCGCTAGGCGCTGTGCTCTCACAGACTCAGGAGGGGGTGGAACGCCCAGTAGCTTTCGCCTCACGGGCACTTACCCCTGCAGAGCAGAAGTATTCAGTAGGGGAGAGGGAGGCCCTGGCCTGCCTGTGGGCATGTGAACGCTGGCATGTTTACCTATACGGGAGGCCTTTCACCATCCACACAGACCACCAAGCGCTGACGGCACTGCTGGCGACTCAAGGCTCGGGGCACAGGCCCATGAGACTTCTGAGGTGGGCTGACAGGCTTAACCAGTACAACTTCAGCCTGGAGTTTGTGCCTGGGTGGGCCAACACGGTAGCTGACCTCCTGTCTAGAGCGGTGTCGGTGACGAAGGAGACGGGCGGGGTGACAGCAGACACAGAGAGCGACGAAGACTGGGTCCACATCCTGCACGGGCCCCTCAGTTCAGTAGTCACTCTGGTGGAGCTGCAGCAGGCCTCAGCTGCTGATGAGGCCCTCACGACGCTCCGTACCTATGTCCAGGACGGCTGGCCTGCCAAAGTGGATGACAGGCTGCTCCCCTATTACCGTTTCCGTAATGAGCTCTGCTGCTGGGGAGCGGTGTGCCTGGCCCGTGGCCACCGTGCAGTCGTTCCGGAGATTCTCAGGTCCAGAGTACTACACATGGCGCATGAGGGACACCTGGGGGTGGTCAAGGTGAAGCAGCGCTGCCGTGACACAGTGTGGTGGCCCAACATAGACCCTGATGTTGAGGAGATGGTACGTAACTGCACTTGCTGCCTCCTGAGCGGGTAAACTGGTCAGCCCACCACAGCCCCTCTCACCCCGACCCCTTGGCCCTCTTCACCCTGGGAGCATATTCAGGTTGACCTCTGTGGCGAACTTCATGGGGCACCTGCTCACGCTCGCTACCTGCTGGTTGTGCATGATCTTCATTCGAAGTGGCCAGAGGTTTTTCAGCTGAGCTCCATCTCTGCACACACCATCATCGACCGCCTAGACAACCTGTTTGGGCGGTGGGGCCTCCCCAGTGTCGTCACAACGGATAACGGGCCCCAATTTGCATCTGCGGAGTTCACAGAGTTTCTCACGATACGGTCCATCAAGCACATCAGGACGGCAGTGTATCACCCAGAGAGTAATGGGGGGGTGGAAAGACTGAATAAAACTCTCAAAAATGGAATCCGAGCCTGTCTGGAGGAAGGGAAAATCTTCAGCGACGCGCTCAACCAAACTCTCCTAACCATCCAGGCATCCAAGCACTCCACCACAGGAGTTTCACCTGCTTTGCTCATGATTGGGCGTGAACTAAAACAACCACTGGACTGTTTGAGAGCTGAGCTAGCTCCGGCACGTGGGAGCCCAGGGCTCCAGAAAGCAAGAGCTCAGGTGAAAAGTTCGCAGGCTCAGATGAAAGAGAGGTTGGATGCCACGCACAGGGTGAAAACCCCATCACTTTCTCCAGGGGTTTGGGTCAGGGTCAAACGCCTTCACCGCCAAAATAAGTTGCAGTCATACTGGTCAGAGCCCCTGCGGGTGACTAAGCAGTTGGGGCCGGCTACTTACAGACTGGAGAATGGGACTTGCTGGCACTCAAACCGCCTGCACAGAGTTGCAGCCCCCACCGCACCTGCATCACCTCTGTCCCCAGCAGCGGCTCTAAGTTGGCAGCCAGAGCCAAGAGATAATTGGGGGGGGGTAATCCACCAGCAGCGCCCGTTGCAGTTTCACGGCCAGCACGCCCTCAGAGACTGAGGGTCCCGCCCATCTGGCATGGGGACTATGTGACAGGGTGATAGTGACACTGGGGAAATGGGGGCTAAATGTTATGTTGCAGTTTCCAGGGGGGTGGGGGGAAAAATGTTATGTCTGAAAATGTTCAGTATTGGGTCCTGTTGGACTCTGTTATGTTATACACTGCATGTGACAGGTTACGGTGCCTTTAAGGCTTACAGCAGTGGTTTACGGCAAAGGTCGGAAAACGCGAGAGGTTGATGGCAGTTGATAAATGTGATATGAACGAAGTTACACGGTGTGGTTATTGAGTCCTACACAAACACAACAATAAGCATTGTAAATTAAGTATTACAGAATAAACATACCAATTAAATGCACAGATCTCCTCTCGTGCATCCTCCACTGGATGAGGCAATATCACTTTAGTTTCTATTTCATATATCTCTTTTATAGATGCCATCAATGCTTTTGCCTTTCAAGATGTAATTACCGAAATCAAAACAGTCCATAAACTATAAATCCTCACGAAAACTTCAGTCAAGCCAGCTCGCGCGTCAACTTGAGAGATCAGCCTCCTTACCTTAAAAAGTGTCAAATTTCTCGGTTTCTGAATGGATGGTTTGGCTTGATTGACAAACACTAACATTCGGGCATGATTTATATACCATCGACCTATCCTAAAACGTTAGCACGCTTTGATCGATGGTTTGGAGATCATGTTTCTCCGTTCGAGAGCGCATTTCCTGTTCACATCCGCGACAAAACAGCTGATTATTTACGAACGGAAGCTCACAGAAACGTGAAAATGGTCTCATTTGAAAGAAAATATCCTAAGCTAAAAGATGATATAGTGTGACTAATTGAAGCAGCCCTTATCAAAAGTGCGGGGGTCAACTTCTATCTTTTCAAAACTGCGGGGGTTCTGACCCCCCTGTCCCCCGTGCCAACGGCGCCCCTGCTAAAGTGATACATTGTGCTGCACTGCACATCAAACGTCAGAGTTGCTCTGTGCTTGCCTAGGTCATAAGCACGTCGCTCATGCTTATCGTGCCCCCATCTCCTGTGCAGGGCACTTTCGAACAAGCTTTATCTTTTCACTAAGGTATTGAACAACGATGCTTGCGTTATCCTCTTGCAAATTTTTGCTAGCTTTTGCAGGGTTCAATATCTAGCTAAGGTTACCTAGTTAAGCATTATCAAGTAAAGCATCAAAGCTGCGACAGTTGAGTGTATGAAGTGTCCAACATTCCACACTTCGTTTTTCCGTTAATTTAGTGCATCATCCGATTATTTAAAGTGTACTTTTTCTTTTTGGAATTTTCTGTGTGAACGCACTACTCGCACTATTTGTACTTAAAAACGTCATAGAATAGTGCATAAGTACGCGAATTGGGACACACCTTCTGTCTTATCTGTGTCTATGTATTTTGAGTATTCTTGTACTTATCTGTCATGCTATCTGGTTAATTTTCTTTTGGGGGTTCTCTTAGCAGGTTTTGACGGTTAGATGGAGTCCTGTTGGCTAAATTCTATCAAGCCATTAGCGGGAGAATTTCAGTTCTTGTGCTCTTTATGAGTCTTTACTTTAGAAACCATATACCTTCTATCTATTTACCAAAAATATCTGCCTTCAAATCACAATGCAGTGGTTTAGAATTCTCCTAACAGCAGATAGAGAGGACCGCTGTGTTCCAACTCATTTCTACTTAGGACATTCTTCTTGGACTGGCACTGCTACGAAAGCAGCTGAATGTGGTGTCGGCCTCCTCTGTCTAGATGAAGTGTAAATGTTCTTTCTCATCTTTTAAGTTCCAAGCAAGATCAGACTCCATAAATGACTCAAATGCTTCTTACTCAAATAATAATCAAGGTATGTTTCTTATCGCGAGCTACTGGTGGTGGTGATTTTTCTACAATATCTTCGGCTTTGGTCTTTACAAATGTTCCTTTACATCATTGGCTTATTGTGACCTGTCATCGTTTATTTATAATGAGCCTATCATGGCCCTTCACATATAACAGCCTATCGTGGCTTTTGCATAACATAGCATATCGTTTCCTTTGCCTAAATGGCTATCATGACTCTTGCATTACATGGCATATTGTTGCTGTCGGCAGGGATGAGTATTTTGTAATTTGTATTTGATAGGGTTGATGAAAATGGCTTTGCATTTTGTATCAAAATACTTTAGTGTTTTGTATTTTTGTAGTTTTAAAATACTGTAAAATACTTTGTAAGAAGTCTACATGATGACATAAAAGTGCGGCCTCTGATTGGTGCTTACACAGTATTATGCCCAGACTTGTTGTTCAGAACAGATGTTAAAGGGTTACTTCACCCAAAAATGAAAATTCTGTCATTTATTACTCACCCTCATGCCGTTCCACACCTGTAAAACCTTCGTTAATCTTCGAAACACAAATTAAGATATTTTAGTTGAAATCCGATGGCTCCGAATCTTCCTGAAGCAGCGTTTTGAAATTGGCCATCACTAAATAAGTCGTTATTTTGTTTTTTTTGGTGCTCCAAAAATATTCTCGTCGCTTTATAATATTAATATTGAACCACTGTACTCACATGAACCAATTTAAATTTATTTTTAGTACCTTTATGGATCTTGAGAGAGGAGGTGTCATTGCTCCCTATGGAGGCCTCATGGCCGATTTCAAAACGCTGCTTCAGGAAGATTCGGAGACATCGGATTTCAACTAAAATATCTTAATTTGTGTTCTGAAGATTAACGAAGGTCTTACTGGTGTGGAACAGCATGAGGGTAAGTAATAAATAACAGAATTTTCATTTTTGGGTGAACTAACCCTTTAAGTTTTGGTGTTCGTTTTGGTAGCCTAGGCTAAATAGCTTACGAATTTACATAATGTTCTTTAAAACTATTATACCGAGCAGCAGCCCCCTATATTTATGATTAACAATCAAATGATTAATTAGTTAGAAACTAGTTGCTATGCATACAGGTGCCAAAATCAGTTGTCTTCTTATGAATGAGTTGTTTGTCATTGAGTCAGTGTTGCTGATGCAAAGTAGGCCCTTCGTTACCAAACACCAAGTAACTAAATTAGGATACATTTATGAGTCATTCGCAAACATTATACTGTTAGTTACTTTGAAACTAACCTTCTTCTGGGAGATCACAGGGATATGTGAATATTTGATCTGTTAAAGCCACAATATGTACATTTTCGCTGCTAGAGGTCGCTTATTCAGTCGCTTATCCTTGATTTTGTGGAGTCATGGGATGTGTTGTCTTCACGTCTACAGCCGATGGAAAAGAATCAGGACGGGACTAAGACAGAAATAATGTTCATGGATGAGATTATTAACTTTACTGAGTGATGTTGGAGCTGAATGAGACCGCTGGAGCGAATGTTAATGAGAGACGAGCGCGACACATGCCTCAAAAGCAGCTGAACTTTTATTATGCCACAGTTGCCGCTTCCACTTTTTTTGGTCTAGCGTATGTGGGGTAACGCAGTGCTGTTTATCATATTAGATACATTTGAAAACAGTTGAATGTTGTTATAATGCTACTCTGTGGCTGCTACGAGACACTTGTTGCACACTGCAGTGTAGGCAGATCAATATTAGTCATTTTAAAACAAGGTGCTCGCAGTAAATCAAGAAAATGAGATTTAAACAAGAAGCTATATAACATAGTTTTCTGTCGATAAATGAATCCAAACAGTTCCTCATCTCTCTAATAAAACATATATGTTTTATTAGACAGATGATGAATATAATGCGTCTTTGATGTTTCCATGGTTTCTACAAAATAAAACTGGAAATCGAGGGTAATAATGTCATTGATAGGCGACACACGGACACGGTCTGTGTCCTGGTTAAAATTGCTTATTTCTCTGGATTTAAACATTCTTGGAAACATTTGGGATAATGTAAGTACACAAGTCAACAAAATATATTAAACTGTTCTAGTGGTTTTTGTATATTTTAATCCAAAAATCCTACATATTTATTGCATGACTCGGGCAGAGAAAAGCTGTTGCTATCAAACATTGTTTACTTAATCAACTGAGTCAGTGTAATGGTGAAGGGATCGATCAAATGGGCCCATTGATGGAAGGTTTGCAAAGAAATTTCACACTCCCTTGTAAAAGTATCTTTTAGTATTTTTAAAATACAAAAATACAGTAGTTTATTTTGATACATGGTGTGGCTACTGTATTTTGTAGTTTATTTTGATACACTTAAAATTACGGTATTTGGTATTTTATTTTAAAATACATTTTGATGTATTTTTGCCCAACCCTGGCCGTCGGGCATATCGTTGCCATCACATTAATGGCCTATCATAGCTCTTCATATAACTCTGCTTATTATGGCTTCAAAGGGCTTTAAACGATACCAGACGAGGAATAAGGGTCTTATCTAGCGAAACAATCGGTCATTTTCATGTAAAAAATGTAAATGTATATGCTTTATATAAACAAATGATATCCTTTCAAGTTCTTCTGCCAAAACAGCACTTTTGTATTCTTCAAAAAGCTTAGATTTTTTTAGAAAATGACCAATCATTTCGCTAGATAAGACCCTTATTCCTCGTCTGGTATCGTTTAAAGCCCTTTGAAGCTGCACTGAAACTGTCATTTTGACCTTTAACTGTTTGGAGGCCATTGAAGTCCACTATAAGGAGAATAATCCTGGAATGTTTTCATCAAAAACCTTTATTTCTTTTCGAGTGAAGAAAGAAAGACATGAACATCTTGGATGACATGGGGGTGAGTAAATTATCAGGAACATTTTATTTGAAAGTGAACTAATCCTTTAAATCTCCTGCGGTAAGTATAAGTATACTTCTTCCACGGCCTACGTGGCCTTCTATGCCTTATATGTCAGTCTACATTCTACGTGGCTTTCATGCTCGGCCTAACGTAGCAATGTTACGGCCTACGTGGCATTCTTCACATAATTTAAGCTATGGCATAACGATAAGCTATGGAATAACGATCCTTTCTGTTAATGATTTAACATTTATTTAAATGTCTGTGTATGCATTATCTCTTTCTTTTGGTTAATACTTTAGGAACGTCATCTAAAGAATCCTCCAACTGGTGCGTATTTTCTTTCCAATCTCAGTTCACCTTAAGGCAGGATCTGCAAACGTCTGCTACGATGATATTTGCATACAAACTGTTTAATAAATCTTATCCAAATGTTTCTTGGCCTTCCGAGTCTTTCTGGTAGAGCTGATGTGTACCATGCATGCATCATTTGCTTTTTCTCTCAATCTCTGATTCAAAATAGATGTAAATGTTCTTATATCACTTACACTTTGACCCTCAGAAATACAACAAAACTCTAAATACAACAAAACTCAACAAAAAATAGGAGACCCATGTTTTTCTACCTGTGTCATCTAAATGAAAAAGCATATTATAATATTTTCTTGGATATCGATGATTAGACATAGACACTAATTTTATCCAAAACATGATACATCTTTTCATATAAGTAATGGATAATACAAATCTACCCAGACCTCCCAAGACAGCTACATTGCTCACACTTGTGCTGATATTGAAGAGTTTTTAAAAAAAGATAACTGAACATTTTCAATACACTCTACTGGTTCAAAGCCCCATATCTCAGCTCCATAATATACTGTAATATGGGTGCTACCATGTGGTCGAACAAATTAAAGGCTTGGTTACATCTAATTTTATGCTTACGAACAAACCTTAGTAAAGAAAGCATTAGCTTCTTACCTTGGCTTGCTAAGTGTTGTCGGGCTTTCCACCATGACAGTTTGGGTGTAAGCCACATACGCAAATATTTGTAACAATTAACCACTTCAATCTGTTGACCAGCGAAATACCATTTTTCATCCTTATTTAAAGAGCCCCCTCTTCTAAATACCATAATTTTTGTTTTACTCAGATTCACTCTCATACTGTAAAGGCTACAAAATATTTCCAGCTGTTCAGCTTCTTTCTGTAACCCTCCAACTGTATCTAATACATTAGCCATATCATCAGCATATAACAAGGTCTGTACTTCTGTGATACTTTCAATCTGAATACCTTTACAATTTTCCTTTAACATTGTTATATATTCATTTAGGAAAAGATTAAACAAAAGTGGACTCACCATGCGGCCCTGTCGTACACCAATGCTACAGACAAAATAATTTGTTAAACCATCAGTTCCTTTCACACATGATTTTAGAATAAATAGTAAAATACAAGAGACTATGCTGGATACTATCAAAAGCTTTGGAAAAATCAATAAATATACAGTACATCCTTCCTTTTCGCTTCGTAATATATTTCTGAAGTGACTGTAAAATAAAAATATTATCCATTGTGGAATAACCTAACCTATAACCTGCTTGTTCTTCATAAAATATCTTGTTTGCCTCTACATAAGATACTAATCTCCTGTTCAAAATCTTACCAAGTACATCAAGCAAAGAAATTCCTCTATAATTTTTGACATTATTTCTATCACCACTCTTATATAATGGGCAAATCACAGCCTCATACCAAGCCTTGGGAAAGTCACCGGTGTCCAAATATTTTGTTATATAAAGAAAGCATAAAAGGGCATAGCATATGTGGTGCTGCTTTCAGCATCTCAATAATAATGCCATCTGGACCAGGGGCTTTCCATTGCTCAGTGACAATAGATTTGAGGATCTCATAATAGGTAATATTGCTATCTAGGACTAAAAACGGCAACTTCATGAGTGTTCACAAAATTTGTAACATAATTCTCAAAGTCAGCATCTACAAACCCGATTCCAAAAAAGTTGGGACACTGTACAAATTGTGAATAAAAAAGGAATGCAATAATTTACAAATCTCATAAACTTTTTGCTATTTTTGCTATTTTATTCACAATAAAATATAGATAACATATCAAAAGTTGAAAGTGAGACATTTTGAAATGTCATGCCAAATATTGGCTCATTTTGGATTTCATGAGAGCCACACATTCCAAAAAAGTTGGGACAGGTAGCAATAAGAGGCCAGAAAAGTTAAATGTACTTATAAGGAACAGCTGGAGGACCAATTTGCATCTTATTAGGTCAATTGGCAACATGATTGGGTATAAAAAGAGCCTCTCAGAGTGGCAGTGTCTCACAGAAGTCAAGATGGGCAGAGGATCACCAATTCCCCCAATGCTGCGGCGAAAAATAGTGGAGCAATATCAGAAAGGAGTTTCTCAGAGAAAAATTGCAAAGAGTTTGAAGTTATCATCATCTACAGTGCATAATGTCATCCAAAGATTCAGAGAATCTGGAACAATCTCTGTGCGTAAGGGTCAAGGCCGGAAAACCATACTGGATGCCTGTGATCTTCGGGCCCTTAGACGGCACTGCATCACATACAGGAATGCTACTGTAATGGAAATCACAACATGGGCTCAGGAATACTTCCAGAAAACATTGTCGGTGAACACAATCCACCGTGCCATTCGCCGTTGCCGGCTAAAACTTTATAGGTCAAAAAAGAAGCCATATCTAAACATGATCCAGAAGCGCAGCCGTTTTCTCTGGGCCAAGACTCATTTAAAATAGACTGTGGCAAAGTGGAAAACTATTCTGTGGTCAGACAAATCAAAATTTGAAGTTCTTTTTGGAAAACTGGGACGCCATGTCATCCGGACTAAAGAGGACAAGGACAACCCAAGTTTTTATCAGCGCTCAGTTCAGAAGCCTGCATCTCTGATGGTATGGGGTTGCATGAGTGCGTGTGGCATGGGCAGCTTACACATCTGGAAAGGCACCATCAATGCTGAAAGGTATATCCAAGTTCTAGAACAACATATGCTCCCATTCAGACGTTGTCTCTTTCAGGGAAGACCTTGCATTTTTTCAACATGACAATGCCAGACCACATGCTGCATCAATTACAACATCATGGCTGCGTAGAAGAAGGATCCGGGTACTGAAATGGCCAGCCTGCAGTCCATATCTTTCACCCATAGAAAACATTTGGTGCATCATAAAGAGGAAGATGCGACAAAGAAGACCTAAGACAGTTGAGCAACTAGATGCCTGTATTAGACAAGAATGGGACAACATTCCTATTCCTAAACTTGAGCAACTTGTCTCCTCAGTCCCCAGATGTTTGCAGACTGTTATAAAAAGAAGAGGGGATGCCACACAGTGGTAAACATGGCCTTGTCCTTGTATTCTGAATAAAATATTGAAATGTGAAACTTCCACATCATTGCATTCTGTTTTTATTCACAATTTGTACAGTGTCCCAACTTTTTTGGAATCGGGTTTGTATATTAAATTTGGAATCAGACAATAGTTTTGTAAAATATTGCAGCCACTTATGCATTATTATTAGATGGTATTCGACTTTCCATAACTTTTCATTTTCTTCCACAGCTGTTGTGTTTTAATGTTATTCTGTAACACATTACCTAAAATGTTTGTGTTATACTGCTTTTTCTTACTACTACATAACTTTTTACATTTTTGCTTCTCAAGCATATAACTATTGAACATTACCTGATTTTCTGAGTTGGTTTAAAGCACCATATTTTACAGCTTTTTGAAATGAATAATCTTCATCCCACCACCTTGGTTATTTACTTTTAGATGTAAATTTATTAATCAGAAATCTGCCTGCTTCATGTACGCAATCTGTCAAAATCATAGCTGTTACATTAGTTTTTTCTACCTTTGCAGTAAAAAAGTTACTAAAAAAAATTCCATTCAATAAATAAGATTTAAAAATTGCCTTTCACCATCAGTTCCCCATCTAAATCTTATTCAGGATCTAGCAAGACTGACTTTCTTAATTTTAATGCTTGATTCAACTCTATTTGCTCTCATAGTATATAATAACGGGAAGTGATTGGAAATATCTACCTGTAAGATCTCAAAATCTCTAACATATTCAAAGAGTTCACTGGATATAATAAAATAATCAATCACACTGCATCCAACTGCAGACACAAATGTAAAGTCACCATCAATATCTTTTCCAACTCTTCCATTTACAAAATGAATCTGTGACATGTCTAAACGACAGCGACCAAAACCTTATCTTTTGATTTTCTATACCGTTCAAAAAGATAATTTGTGTAATATCTACCACATGCTATATATTTAGAACCATCACACTCAATATAATACATTACCAGTTCTATCATTAAAATCTTCTGTAATAATTAACTGTGCATCTTCTCTTACTTGATCTAACACATTTAAAATTTCATTTTCTAAAGAATCAATACCATTTTTTTCTTCTTTATTTCTATACGCACTGGAACCCTCAGGAAAAACATATGTAAAAGCAAAAACAATGTTAACACCAAATAATCCACTCTCTTTGTCAGAGTATAAAAATATCCAATCAGTTGCTTGTTTACAAATTCTAGTAAAATATTTCACAATAGAATCATGTACATATACACAGATACCTCCAATATTAAGTCTACAGGTGCATCTCAATAAATTAGAATATCATGAGAAAGTTTTTTTTTCTTCTTCTTCTATAATTTAATTCAAAAAGTAAAACTTAAATGTATTCTAGATTTATTAGACATAAAGTAAAATATTTCCAGACTTTTTTGTTTTCATTTTGATTACTACAGCTTGCTGTAATGGCTCTTTTTAACCATTTGATAGAAACCAGACCAACAACTCCAGCATTTCAGTTCTCACGGAACTTGAGTGATGAGGCCTCATGTGGATCTGTGAACATGCAAAGAAGGTAAAATAGTGAATAAAATGTACAATGCTATTTATCTAGCAAAGTATTTGCATTGTCACAGACATTGTTATAATTCAGTATTGAACTGCCTGAAGTAAGATATGATGTTATTTCTGAATTAGATAATGAAAATGCACATGCACAGTTGCATTTTCTTATTTCTTTAGGCACTAAAGAAACACAGGTGGTCCTTTCTTTAGAGAAGTATTCTGACCTCCGGAAACCTCAGTTGTCCCTCAGGGAATGGCAAGAGTCCGACTCCTAAACTCATGATCAGGTGCTGTTTGCATTTCACTCATCTTGATGTGATATCTCAGGTACAGGGCATCTTAGTCAACATTCCCAAACATTCACTCTCGGTGTGGGTAGTGTATAGTGTTTCCATGCAAAAAGAGAAGGGACAGTTCTTTTAAAAATTTTCTTAGGCCCCCAGTCGTCAAAACAAATTCATCTCATTGGAAACTACACACTCTAGTGTGAACGAATGAAAGCTTATCTCGGTGTTGTACCGAGATCAATTAGCGCATTTAGGTATGCAGCAATGTAGTGATCAAGGATGCAAACAGGAAAGGGGGAAAAAAGGTGAGAACATTACGTGGGGTCAGGGGCCATGCTCCAAAGTTATTTCCTTTACATGCTCATTTGTAGTTATTTTAAGAGTTTTTTTTATTACTATTTACTTTTTATTACTTTAGATGTCCAAAACTAATTTTTCACGGAAAAAAAAAAAAAAAAAAAAAAAAAAACATATTGTTGCAACATTTTACCAAAATCTCAAAATCAAAATCGTTCCCACATCTCAGACCTTAAATACATAAAATATTACCCTTTATAGACATAGTTTTTTAAGTAAAGAGTAAAGAAAGCACTGTACACTACTTATTGAAACAACCAGGGGTCTCATTTATAAAAGTGTACGTACGCGCAAAAGCTAGATTTTAGATTTTTAGATTTTTAATCTAATCTAGGCCAAATAGTATTTTAATAGTTTTAAACAATTCAAATCAAATTTATACAGTTTTGCTGATAAGGTGAACACATCTTTTAGGAAGTTTATAGGCTATTTTTAGTGGAAACAGATAGGCCTACTTATTTATTGCAGTCGTCTGATCTCGGCGCATCACTGACAAAGTATTTTAAAAAGAAAACATGCAAATCTTACCGTTTTCCTCATATTATATCCTTCAAATGGTAATTGTTTGAAGATCCTTCACACGACATCAACACCTTATTATTGGACCTATTCAAACTGGACAACGGACCGTTCGACCAGCAGTGTCTTCCATAATATCGAAGTTAAGTGTGCATTGATCTCGCTAAAATATTTTGTCATACAATCTGCAGTTTAGTTTAAAGAGGAATTATTGTGCTCCCAGCGCTCCTCGCTGTCATTAAAGCAGCGTGTCACAGGAAAAGTGATCGAAAGTAGCACATCTACTATCTGAATTCATATCACTTTTGTTTAACTTCTGCGTAATGTAATTTCAGTGCTTATCGGCAATAGTGAAGTATTAATGTAAATGTTTATCAAATGAAAACGTGTTTCCACGCGAGTTTAAATAATTCTTTTATTTATTTAAACTGTTATTGTGAGCATGAACTGTATTTATGATTATGACTCAGAATGAGGATTTAAAGTGGTTTTCCTTCATCTGCCGTCAGTCCCTCAGCTCACCATCAGTGTCGCCAAACTGCTCTGTCTCCAAAATGTTCGTACGCACGGCTCAAAGTTTGCTTAAAGGTGCGCACATTCTCCCGTCAAGTTTATTTTTATAGATCACAACCTTTGCGTGGGAACTGGCGTGCGCACATTTCCAGCCCCGTTTTGTGCGTACGCACGCTTTATAAATGAGACCCCTGTTCTTTATTTACCCTTGTAAGTTTACAAGTACCCTTGTAAGACCCCCCAACCCTCTAAAAAACATTGGATCTATGCAAATCTCATAGGTGACTTATTTTGATCTCAAAAAGGTGAGTTGTCACTGAAAGGGGAGGAGTTTGCATCTATGAGTGATGATTTTCTCTCCTGTCGCCGATAGGCTAGTTTGTTCTTTTCTTTTTTTTTCTTTTTTTATTCTAAACATATTTACTTCCATGTTAAAAAATAAGGTGGATACACACCCTTTGCCTTTAAAGGATTTTGTCCTTTTGTTCTGGTACACTTGTGCACAATTTTCTAATTTATCTTTGCTTGTCAATTTCTCCAAGCATACTGGATATGTTGCCAAAGTTCTTGTGGATTTAATCTTTCTCTTTCTCTTCTTTTCAAGGACCATACCAACTGTTTGGAAATATAAAATTATATCTAACCACAAAAGCTAAAAAAGACTAAATTGTCCTGAATCACCATAAGAACAGATTCCAGAAGTTACCTGCAACAGCAGACAAAATGAATGATCTCTACACATATTCTTATACATTACCTTTCATGCAAAACCTATTTCTCAGATGCAAAATGTTTTTACAAACAGTGATTTTCATTTGGACGTTTTTTCTTTATTCAAATAGCTGTACATAGTGTGGAAATAACCCATTGCCCAGTAAGAACTCATTTTTATTATATACTGACATGATACATTTTGTATTCCAAAAAAAAAAAAAAAAAAAAAAAAAAAAGTTACAAGTTACATTTACAAGTTACAAGTCTTACAAGTTTCAAAAAATTATATGATATGATTATGATATGGTGAATTACTGTATGCCTTTGAACCCAATAGAGTCATACCTTCAAACAAATTATGTGCATAAGGTGTGTCTTTCTTATACTGACAAAGCTTAAACATGATTGGTCATTTCCTCTATGCTATCAAAAACAACCCAGCTCAGAAATATGATGCACCTTTAAACCTATATAGATAATAAACATATTTTATATGGGGAAGAAGTCTCTGTGCAAAATATAGCTACTGGGTTGAATTTTGATTTGCGATCAGGTAAATGCATGTTAAACAACAGCATGTGTATTATCGAAATCAGCATATTCTCATGTTTAATTTGACATAACGTTTATCCAAATGTTATCTCAAAATAGCACAGTTGAATACATGATCTTAAGAAGTACTAAAGAAGAATTTTTAGTATAGTAAGTACAAAATTAGTGCATGAAAATAGAGCACTTTAAGTACATTATGGAAGTGTACTAAGTGTACTGAAATAGTGTATTTTTTTGCTGCATTCATGTCACGGCATAATTTTCTAATTATCATAAGATGACAACACGTGACATTATATTCAGAGCTGTTCACGTCCACGGATTGAGAATTATGCGTTTCTATGGAACCACGATCAACGCCTACATTCACGCCATATCGTAATTACTGTAACTACGAGATTCTGGCTCGTAAAAAACATTCACATCCTTGTAGAACTCATAATTATAGTTTGTAAGCTGGGAGTTTTCTGAAAGCTCCCACGTTTACCACATGGTCTCTGTATCACCTGACCACTGTAGATTCATTTAGGCATTGATCATGGTGCCATAGGTCAAATGCATAATTCCCAGCCCGAGGATGTGAACGGCACCGAATATAATGTCACGTGTTGTCATCTGTAACGAAGCGGGACTCAGGCAGGGATCCAGTTGCAAGCTTTATTAAAAGTGAGCGTGGTCGTACAGGCAGGGTAAATCAGGAGCAAACAGGAACAGCAAGGGACAGGCAGAATCGTAGTCAGGAAACAGGCAATGGTCAGGCTAGGCAGATATCACTCACAAAACAGTATACAGGGCAAGGGTCAGGACAGGCAGCAACGGGTCGATAACAGGAAACAGACTGGCAGACAGGATAAACACTCAGAATTATGACATAAGGTACACAAGACTTCGCGGTGAGGTGGTGTGTGTGAAAGTCCTTTATAGTCCTGGTAATGAGCTGTAGCTGGGTGTGGTGATTAGTGTGGAGTGATTGTGGAGTGAGTGCAGGTGATAAGCAAGGGAGGATTATGGGAAATGGAGTCCGGAGTGAACAGGAACGTGACAGGAACAGACGGCGATCGTAATATCATCTCAAGATTACGGTAATTCTGCGGTGGCGTGAATGTAGCAAAAAATACACTTTATTTCAGTACACTTAGTACACTTCCATAATGTACTTAAAGTGCTCTATTTTTGTGCACTAATTTTGTACTTGAAGTACTAAAAAAGATTTTTGTATATTAAGATCATCTATGTGTACTCAACTGTGCTATTTTGAGACACCATGAACATGAACTAAAATGTGCTTTTTACATACTATCTCTGTATTAAAAAAAATGTATTTAGTTACCACTTGTAATCTACAGCAGTCAGGTGGTACAGCTGTCATGTGGTACAGGAGCTTCCAGAAAATTTCCAGCTTACAAACTGTAATTACGAGCTCTACGAGGACGTGAATGCAGCCAACGGTGGAGCCCGGAGAACTGGAGACCCTGGCGCAGCCAAGGAGATGGTGAGACCAGACAAAACCATAGGTTGAGGAGACCAGGGCAGAACCGCAGCGACCATCAGCTGTGGTAGAAGCAGAGTGCTGGTGGACTGAAGCGGAGCCGGTGCGACCAAGGCGGAGCTGGAGGGAAGGCAAAGCCCGACAGAGCAGAATGGGTGGAGGTATGAAGCGCAGCTGATATTCCAGAAGTTCGTGGCACAAGCAATGTCTAACCAAGGTGGAGCCGGAGAGATGAGGGAGCCCAGTGGAGCTGTGAGGACGACGGTCCCTGGTGGAGCCGAGGGAGCGAGGAGCCAAGGTGGAGGCGACTTGTAGACAGGCTGAGGTAGAGTTAAGGGCTTGGCAGCCTGAGGCAAAGCCAGGGAATCCGCATTACAAGGCAGAGTTGGTGACAGGAAGATTTAAGGCAGATCTGACTTGCAGGGTAGAGTCAACAGAGAAAACGAGGGACTGGAGGGGCCGGCTTGGGTAGAGGAGGTGGGAGAGGGTGGCTGGACAGGAGTTTCGTCATTGACATAGACCAGTGTTTCCCAACCCTGTTCCTAGAGGCACGCTAACAGTACACATTTTCCAAATCTTCCTAATCAAACACACCTGATTCAACTCAACAGTTAGTTAGTAGAAACTCCGAGACCAGAAATATATGGTTCAGATAAGGGAGACATTCAAAATGTGTACTGTTGGTGTGCCTCCAGGAACAGGGTTGGGAAACACCGACATAGACCTTGTGCTGGGCAATGAAACAGGCTTGGTGCTGGGTGGAACCAGCGATGGTGAAGACGATTCAGGGCTGGGAGGGACCAATGGAGATGGGAGACTCAGGGAACTGTCCATTTCTAAATCCTCATAAATGTTAAGAGAGGCCTGCTGCAGCTCATGCCTCAGCGGCAGAAGTGTGGGTAGGGTTGGCTCTGGCGTCCTGCAAGGTGCAAGGTGGGGCTGGATGATGGCGATGGTATCCTTTACAGCTTCGTCTACTGTAACTAAGGATCCATCCACCTACAGAGTGAAGTTGATGTACAGCAGGTATCTCCCTTTGGCATCAGGAAGCGGCTCTCATTGTCCAGCCTGCACCTGAAACCTTCCATAATGGTCAGGTCATCACACGTGGCGCGGTGACAGATGTTAACAAACTCCTCCACATAGTCCTCCAGATCTTGACCGTTTTAAAAAAAACTATAGTTCCCTCTGGACCATGAAATGTTCCTTCTGGAAATGGGAGCATTTAGCGGAAGTTCTACCCAGAAGACTCTAATGCACGTCATTGCTCATATTCTAACCAATCATTACACGTCACCTGAGTATATAAGTTCTGTTCCCACCCACTATTGTGTTCGCAGATACCATCGCCGGCGTTCAGTTCGCAGTTGACGTTCCTCACGACGCATGTACAGGCCTATAATTGTGATTATCTAAATATTCACACAGACAATGTTAGCGGTAGTCCGATGTACTACAATGTGAAAACGTTTATTTTAGATGGAATATAATGCTGCAGCGTCATTTAAGTTCACGTTAGTATCATTTTGAACGTTCATTGAAGCGGTCGCACTATGAGAGTGATCGTATTCACCGTCTCAAATTTCAGAAGTGTGCAGGTCCACCCGCGGATTCTATTTTCGAATTTCGTTTCAGCAATATCATCAAAGGGCCTAGCTATCATCAAAGCAATCTTCAACATTCTCTAGTCATCACTACAACACCCACTTCATCTCAGTGATAAGTATTTCCATCGTTTTATGCATTTTGATGTCGTTGGGTGTATAATCATACTCTTGCTCTTACATACATCAGCAGAGACTTGGGTAAAGTTGGTTTTATATTCGCACATTCGGACTTAATTAATTAATAAATTCCGACTTTCCAATAAATGTGCAATAAATTAATGTTTGCGAATTTTAAGCAGCGACGTGATATTGACAACCAACGATTGTCAAATTACAACATTTTTCACAGTCGATCAAAATAGGCAAGTATTGTTTTAATGGCATATTTACTTGTGAATGTCCACTGAATGTCCAATGTAGTGTGATTAACAAGGCTATTGAATACGGATGTCCGAATGTGCGAATATAAAACCAACTTTACCCAAGTTCAGCAGAGCCGTACAGTGCAGTAGCACGCATTTGTTTGAGACGGAACGGTGCTCGTTCGCATTGTTACATTCATAGCATGTCGTAATGATCCGCATGAAAGCGGAGTTGGACTCGTTGTCTAACAGCAGAAAGAACGACAAGCTTTGTAACTTGGGTATGCATGGCGCATAGTGTCGAGTGACTTCCCTTGTAACATTAGAGGCAGAAACATCATTATTTATGTCCTGCGTGTAAATAAGGCTATGTCATTTACATACTGTATATAAAAAATTACCTGTACGCGTTACTTTCTGCAGTTAAAGTCTCCGTCTATGTCCTGTGTGATCAGCTTCATGCACGTGCACCAGATTTTCTTTGTGCAAAAGGGACAGTCGATTTCATTCCATAGTTATTGCGTTATCTTTCTGCGACTAACGTCATATATCGTGATATGACAAATGAAGATTATTTGAATAACCCTTTTCGGAAAGTAGCCTAATTCTAAAACATTTAGGGTGATTTAAATGAAATAAAGGGTGTTTGACATATTTCAGGTAAGTATTCAGATCCAGGAAATGATTAATGTAAATAACACTGCATAGTCTTTACTGTATTAAATGAATTTAATTTACCTGTGTTAAAGGCACAATCTCGGGCGGAATCGCGGGCGCGATTGCAACGAGCAGGGCCGCATTAAGACTACAAGGGGCCCCTGGGCTTTACCTCTTGAGGGGGCCCCTGGGCTTTACCTCTTGAGGGGGCCCTTCATCCACCAGCACTATTACCTATATTCAGGGGTTAAATTGGGCTGAGGCCCGGCACATAGGCTTACGAGGGCTCGGCATATGCTTGTCCGGGACTGCGGGGCAAGTGGATTTTTTGAAGTGAAAGAGAATTTTACTTGCCTGACCAGATAAGTAGCTTGATTAAAATATCAATAACAACCAAAACGCGAGAATGATTAATCTAGCTTAAGTGGCGACTGATAGGATGTAGGTGGCGGTGATATTGCGCTGTTGAGGATCACGTAACCTCTTGAGGAGAATTCAAAACAAATGAGCTCTGCTCACACAAAGAAACTCAGTTATCATGTTGCAATAAAAATTCAATTAAATTCAAATTTAGCTTGCTATTTACGACATATGATAAAGTTAAGCATCACACGACCGAAAGTGCTGAATTCCTGAATATCACCTCGATTGAAATTGACACTAATTTCATACAACAGTTCAATAAAAAAGTAGTTAATATCAATCACTTACGTTTTAGATGCAATATGCCTGTTTTTGTTCTATTGTAGCAGCGAAAATAGTTCCAAACAAAGCAGAAGCAGTGCATCTCGCAGCTGCGCTCAGCGTTTTGAATGATTCAGCGTTTTGAACGAATCGGTTGAGTGAAGATTCAATCGCCCATTCGTAAACAACTGCTTCATTCTTGATTCAGAGTGAATCATTTGAATAAATGACTCAGTGGCTCACTCATTAAGACGGTCACTTGCCGCCATCTACTGGCGGCTTAATTTCATGTTTAAAAGTATAAATTTCCCACCAACATTTATTTGTATATTCAAAAATATTTAAAGAATCTCATAATATTATTGAACGCAGTTGTACTTTTTCAGTGTAAATTATTTAATTTGGTAACAGCCCTATAGTGTCTTACTATTTTAATTTATCAAATGTAAGAATATGAAATAAAAGATTTGAATAATAGTAATTTTTTTTTTTTTTTTCAGACAAGCTACTTTTTTACTCTGACAAGTAAATGACCAATTTAGTTGTCCAAAGGACAAGCACAAAACCAGGCTTAATGTCGAGCACTGTATTTTGTATTTATATTCTGTCCTTTAATGGTAGCATCACTCTTATATTTGATACTGACACAAAGGAGAAGGCACAGGCCTACAGAAATATTTTATTGTCATCAGATTTAGCTTTCACAATACCAGCATCTATAATGATTTTGATCAGCATTTTATTGTTCATAGCAGAGGGCTCTCTCAACTTGTTATATTTTACAGTTTGTCAAATGATACGATTTTGTAGTCTTTGCATACACATGCACCCCTCGAAAGCCTGAAACCACAGAGCCCCCCCACATAACAAATCCCAACTTAACCCCTGCCTACATTCACTCAATCTTCTTAATCACAAAGTGCACGTTATCAGCCTTTTATTTTGTATGAATAAATGCCATTACCAAAACATCCGAATCTATAGGTCTGTTATAAAATATAAATATCACTGCATTAACTACATATTGGCACATTGTCTGAACTATTTCTACAGGCTACTCATTTCGAAGGCTGCATCCTCCAGAGGTCACATTTGAAGGCTGTATACGTCATTGACACCAGCTCATTTAAGAAAAACAACCGTTGAAAGAAAGAAAAAAACAGCATTTTGCACCTCACGAGGAATAAGCATCAATTTTATTATGGTTAATTTTCTTAAATAAGACATCCTTAATGATGTATGCAGCCTTCAAATGTGAGCTCCGGAGGACGCAGCCTCTGAAATGAGACGCAGATTCGAACAGTAACAAAGGCGCCAGTTTTACCATTTCAATTCCAGCGTGAGTCCTTGTCTTTTGGAAGTGCATGCAAAGTGGATTTGCTTTTACACCCCAGAGATGTCATGTCAACATGTCAACAACACAAACCAAACTCTTCCAGTCTCAGCTTTCTGAAGTCTCAGTCTTCCAGTCTCAGCTTTTTGAAGTCTCAGTTTTCCAGTCTCAGCTTTTTGAAGGCGGGTCAAAATAGATGTTGTTCGCGAGCAACCGGCTGCCATTACGCAAATTTTTACATTGTTATGTAGGTTTGTAATAGAAAGTGAGACTGGAATTGCTGAAGACTCATTTTGGCAGTTCAGAATCAATTCATTCTTTAAGGCAAAAATTACTTTTTTATCCTGCACTTTGATCTTTAAAACACAAGACAAAAACACACGCAAGTTCGACCCAAATGTTTAATGTCATGATTGTTACCATTAGTAGCCTACCATTAGTATTTGCATTAGTTTATATCCAGCTGGTCGCTTTTATCGATTAGTTACGCAGCAAAGTTGCATAATTAAAACTAGTGTCATGAGAAAGCAAACTGTATTGTCATGCAGCAGACATATATAAACAAAACAGATTTCAGTTCTCTTTTATCATCACTGTAATACAATAAATCTTATTTAAATAATAATCAGTGTTCTAAAATGGAAGCAAATAATGTATTCATACATACAATGTGTGTCTAATGTCAATGTGGCCTTTGTGTAGATATTTAAAGATGGTCATCTTTATGCATGACTGTTTTATGGATTTATGTTTTCATGGATTTATATGAAATGGTAAGACTTTATAATAAGATTCAGATTACAGATGGTAAGGTTAATAAAAGTATTGTTCATTGTTAATTTCAACATTTTACCTCATTGAACGTTTTCAGAAACTGTATTTTTGTAGGCTATGATTTGTATTTTTATTGGACTACTAACGACAGGGTTCAGTGAGTGAAGGGTCGCACATCGGTCGATAAGCGTAGCGCCGCACCACGTCTTTAAAATTCGAACACATTGTCTTCTTTGGGGCTGTTCACACAGAACGCGCTTTTCTGCGCTACTTTTTCTTTGTTTTTCTATGTAAACATGCGCTAGAAGGACGTGCAGAACCGTTGCGCTCGCGTCTTGATGCATAACATGGCGTTCTAAAGCCATGAATCAGTTCAGCTAAGTTAAAAAAAAAGTTTTAAAAAGCGTCTCGAGACCTTGCGGTTTCCCCCATTCCACTGCCCGCGTCTCGCGTTTTTCAAAGCAAAAACGCGTTGTGTACGCACACAAGCAGCGCCACTGGGTCTGTCTGCGTTGTCCAGATACTGATACTTAGTTGCTTGCTGCTAGACGCGGCGCGTCGTAATGAACTTCACGCGCAGAACAGCACACGTATTCAAATCAAAGCGATGTTAAAGGGACAGTCATCACATTATAAAATGCGGTTATATTTTTTCCGGCATCACCGGGGCCCTCTCTCAGCCCGGGGCCCTGGGCTTAAGCCCAGGTAAGCCCGTGCATTAATGCGGCCCAGGCAACGAGAGACTGATTTCAGTGCCACACGCGAGTCAGCCTGCATTTCCAGGAATAGGAACGATTCAATTCATTCTACTGAAGTAGGCCTACTTGCAAGTGCTTAAATACTACTTATACAGGTAAGTTTATTTTATAAATTAAAACTGAGGTAACGCATCGCTGTTTAACTTGGTCTAACGTTAAACTATCACATTAAATTGCACTTGAGTGTTTAAGTTGTAGACTGCTATTCTATTAGTCTGTTGACCGTAAGCAAGATCAACAGCATGATATTCTAACATTCCATCGTGTTGAGCCATCTATGGTGTTGAGCTACATAACATTAATTCATCTCGTGTACTTTTGCTCACCTGTCTATTAATGTGCTTGAGCGGCTGTTGCATTTCGTAAACGCCATGCTGACGTTGATCCTCGCTCCAATTCTTATTCCAGTTTGCTTGTTCCATAGTGTTGGATGAAACCGCGTGCCACTAGACATCACGCAGCTGTCAATACCTGTTTCCACTGTTACTATCAAAGACTATAGACCAATTTGGTGTTTGCAAACAGCGATGACGTTTTTTTGTGGGCGGAGCCTAGCTGGTTGCAGAAAATGACAGTTGAGCAGTAGAAGTCTATGGAAGCCACGAAATAAAAGAATAAAAAAAAGTTAATTTCAAGTTTATATCTCACAATTCTGACTTTTATTTCTCGCAAATCTGAGTTTACATCTCACATTTCTTACAAAGAAAAACAGAATTGTGAGATATACTCGTTATTCTGTCTTTTCTGAATTGCAATTTATCCCGCAATTCTGACTTTTTCCCCCTCAGAATTGTGAAATAAACTCACAATTGCGAGTTATAAAGTCCGAACTGAGAGTAATAAACACGCAAATGCAAGAAAAAAAAGTCAGAATTGTGAAATAAAAATTATTATGTTTAAAAGTTATCTATGTAAAATATTATAAGTTTAAATTATTTTAATTATAATTATTTCATGCTGTAACTGCTATGTATGTATGTCCTCTGAACTACATATGTGAATATTATGTAGACTTACTGTTTACATCAAATTCCTGCTTTAATAGTAGACTAATCCTTGCAGGTGTCATCAGTCCAGTCTGTGAAACGTCTCTGTTTATCTTCAAAGGACGTTTTCAACGATGGTTTTCTTTAAAAATGAAGACTATATTTTTTGCATTCCGATTCCAACATCCAGAGGCACAACAAAAAATTTTTCTCTTATTCTGTGGATTTTGCACATTTTCCTTCAATTGCTACCGCTATTTTTCTGCAACCAGTATGCGCGCGCAGCTGCAAGTGACGTAATTGTGACGTCTGCTCCAAAGTGGTCTATAGCGACAGAGCGCATTTATGTTAATCTGAAAGCCACGCCCACCTGAGGGGGGAACAATCCAACCGTCTCCATTGAGTTTGTATTGCGTGAGGCTGCCTCCTTGTCTTTTCTGACTTATTACAAAAAACAGAACAATGTCTAAAAGCTGCTGTGTGACAAGGTGTACAGCTAACAAACTTAAAAAACCCAGAAATAAGTTTTTATAAGCTGTCCACCCCCAAAAACGAATGTTTAAGGACATAAAAGTGGATACAGGCAGTGAGACATGAGAGCAACGGGTCATATTACTATAAGAAATGCATTGGAGGGGAACGTAATCGGCGACAGGTGAAATAATTCTTTGACATGGTAAAAAATAATGAATGGTTTGTTTTTGTTGGTTTGTTTAGCATATGTTGTCGCCGATTACGACCCCCTCCAGTGTATTTCTTAAAGTAATTATGACCATTTGCGCTCTGTCTCACTGCCTGTATTATGTCCTTAAACATTCATTTTTTTGGGATCGACAGCTTATAAAAACTTATTTCTGGGTTTTTTAGCTTGTTAGCTGTGCACCTTGTCACACAGCAGCTTTTAGACATTGTTCTGTTTTTTGTAATAAGTCAGAAAAGACAAAGAGGCAGCCTCACGCAATACAAAGTCAATGGAGACGGTTGGATTGTTTTCCCCCCCGGTGGGCGTGGTCTTCAGATTATGACGCGTGTCGCTCTGTCTCTATAGAATAACACAGGTCGTGTCACTCGTTTTGTTTTGAATGGGAGAAAAGGTGCGTCCCAATTCGCATACTTGTGCACTATTCTATGATGTTTTTAAGTACAAATAGTGCAGTAGTGCGTTCACACTGAAAATTCTAAAAAGAAAAAGTGCACTTTAAATACCCGGATGATGCACTAAATTAATGGAAAAAACGAAGTGTGGAATGTTGGACACTTCGTGCACTCAACTGTCACAGCTTTAATTGCATAACGGAGGGGAAAGGAGGACTCCGTTGTTAAATGACAAAATAACCTTATACAATTCACGCACTACATGGATGAGTGCATAGTGCACAAGTACATAGTGTATGAGTGCATAGTGTATACCCTGATAGCACACGTACATCTCGGAGACGTCTATTTGATGTGCGTGTTTACGTCTGGAAGACGTATTATTTAGGGTGTTTGCTCATCTGGAATACGTCTATAGGACGTATCCTGTCAGATGTCAAATAGACGTTTAGAAGACGTCTTTAAGATGTTTATGATTTAGAATGTATGTAAAACTGACATCTTAAAGACGTCTATTAGATGTTTGTAAACAGCAGATGCTTTCCAGATGAAGTGATCTTTAACAGACGTCTTGCAGACGTACGTGTGCTATCTGGGTAGTGTGTCATTTGGGAGGCAACTAAAGTGTATTGCGCAATATGGCGGAATATGTCCCGCCTTCTAAATAAGGTCCAATCGCTGACTGCTAAAGTCATCACGCCACAGCAGCGCCTCTTAGAAGCACCGGTTTCTATAGAAACGGTCAAACGCGCGCCTCAGAAAGGAGGCACGAGACGCGCATTTAGGGCTGCGTTCCACTCCAGTTTTAGACACGCACTCGCGAACTTCCCTACACACTTCCCCTCGGGGGAATCCCTGCCTCCATTTTGAAGTGCGTTCCACTTCGTGAAGTGGACGAGGGAAGTTTACATGGACAGACCCTCGCTCCCTCGATTTTAACCGAGGGAGCGAGTCTACTTCTCATGTACACTTCAGGCAGCTCCATAACCCACAATGCAACACGATTATGACGTCACCGCATATCGCGTTTAATTTACCCTACCACAAACAATTCTATGATATATTAATTATTTTTTTTAAACATTTAAAACACACATATATACATATAGAATGCTGTATTAAACAAATTTGTAAGGGGAAAAAATAAATAATAAATCAGCTCCGTTGCGGATTCCAAGTGATCAAGGGCTTAGGACGTTCCAGTTCAGCCCATTGCAAAGGTTCCGCCAGAAGTGGGCACTCGTGCAACGTAAGCAATGACGTACATCCGAGTCAACGAGACCGAGGGAAGTTAGCGAGGGAAGGGCATTTAAAAACGAACTGGAACGCAGCCCAGGTCTGCGGCTGTCGACATATGGAAGCTGTAAGCTTTTAATTCTCGTTCTCACTTTTGAGATTCCCGCTACAAGCTCGCAAATACGTGACGGCTCGTGAAAGTAAACCGTTCGTTTTGCTTAATTTTAATAGCCTAAAGTGATAACCTGAAGAAAGCCTGCAGTATTTCTATTGGAATATGAAGAAAAAAAAAAAAAAATCTTAACATTGACAAATCATGTAACACTAAGGCTACTAATTTTCATAAATACACGCGGTGAAATAAAAAGGTATAAAATGATATGGAAATAATGTCTATAATAATTTGAAAGAAATCTTTTAATAGGTTATGACATTTGTTTTTGTGATGTTATGTTGTATTAATTGTGCATTAGCCACTTATAATATGCTGGGGCGGTCAGTAGAGCTACAAGTTTGCAGCATATCCCAATTCTTAAACAATGCGTTCTGTGTCCTTGTGTCCTTCCGAGTTCGTTCTTTCAAGGTCGCTGGCAAGACCGGACTCCACAAGAACGCAAGTCCGCAACTCTGCGTTCTTGGAATTGAGAAACGGCCCGAGAGGCGTTTCAAAGATGGCCACTGAGTGAAATGACTTAAAGGGACTTATTACTTCGAATTACAATAAGAATCCAGGGATAATGCAGAATTGCAGTTCTTACGCAATTGACGGGCATTATTTTAAATTTGTGACTTTCTCTGAATTTACAAATCTTGGTAACATTTAGGATATGTACGCACACAATTTACATAAAGTGTTCCATATATTATTTTTAAAAAAAATTATCAGAGCAAGTGGTTTTATCTTGCATATCATCTCTAAAGCTGCAAAGTTATTTCTCTGTACTTTGTTGGTTAACATGCATGATACAGACAGCAGCAAGCCTGCTGTAAGTTAAGACCGAATGCGTGGAACCCCTATAATGATACACATCAGTTTTCTTCTTCACGTTACCTAAGCCATATGCACTGTGTGTACAAGGACATTTGACATAAATCTGCATGTACGTGTCTATCCAGGCAAAAATAGATGCATAGTGAAAGCACTTCGTCTATAACGTGTGCGCACACAGAATAGCGCGTAAACTGACAGGACCTAAACATGTGCAACTATGCTATCCTTGCGTCATGACTTGTGGATGCGCACATCGCGACATATCTAAAGTTATATATTGTGCTGCCTACTACACATCGACATCAGAGTTACTGTGCTCCGTAGGCTACTCCGCACCCGCCTGGTCATAAGCATTTCACTTGTGCTCATTGTGCCCCTTGTGTGCAGGGCACTCCCGAATACCTCTTTTCTCTTTACTAAGGTATTGAACAACAATGCTCATGGTGTTATACTTATGCAAAGGTTTGCTAGCTTCAGCCAGGTTCGGCATTGTCAAATAAAGTGCTTCCCTTTTGCAAGGGCATCGCACAACAAGGTTTCTCAATCTTTATCTGCCCCATGCATTAAGTATTCTTGTACTTATGTCATGTCAAACTTAATTTCTTTGGGGGTTCTCTTTGCAGGTTCTGACAGTTAGACAAAGTTCTCTCTGCTTAGTTCTATCTAGCCGTGAGCGGGAGTCATGCCTAAGCATATTGAATGAGTCTTTCCTATAGAAAACATATACCTTTTCATTATTTACTTAAAATGACTCATGCTCATTCACTCATTGTAATCACATTACGTCGATTATTGGTTGCTAGTTACTAGCGGTGGTGTCATTGTTTTCTACTTTATCTTCAGCTTCGGTCTTCACAAATGTGTACCTTTTTATATCATTGGCTTATCGTGACATTTAATCAGTATTCATTATGGGCCTTTTGTAGCCTTTACTTATAACAGCCTAATCATGGTTTCGTGTAACATAGCACATTGTTGCTTTGCTTGGAATGGTCCCATGACTTTTGCGTTACATAGAATATATCGCAGTATCATACTAAATTGCCTATTATTGCTTTGACTCTTAGCATTATAGGTATAGTGTTGTTATCAGGCTTACTGTTGACATCTCATAAAATCGCCTATCATTGCCTTACATTGTATGGCCTCTCATTGCATTCACATTTGATGGCAATCATAACTTTTAGCTACATGGAATATTGTTGCTATAACATTAAAAGTTTAATATAATGGCTATCATGACAGGTCGTCGTCATCAGGCATATCGTTGCCATCGGCCATCGGGCATATTGTTGCCATCGGGCAAATCGTTGCCATCGGCCATCGGGCATATCGTTGCCATCGGGCAAATCGTTGCCATCGGCCATCGGGCATATCGTTGCCATCGGGCAAATTGTTTGCATCGGGCACATCGTTGCCATCGGCCATCGGGCATATTTGCCATTGGGCATATCGTTGCCATCACATCAAATGGCTTATTACCTCACATACCTCTTAGCTCTTCATATAATTAAAACCTGTCATGGCCACCAGGTAGTCTGTTTTACGTAACTTCAAGGTCTTCTCGAATTGGCCTATATTGACTTTTCAAGGTACAGGACCTTTGCGGTCTTTACATGTAAATCAGATTAACGTAGCCTCACTCCATATCCTTATCAGTCAATGTTATTCATTATGTATGCCATTTATTTGTCATAATTTAATACTAGTACGTTACTAATGCAAACTACTGGTGGTGGTGTTTTCATACGATTTAATATCACTCATTATGATTTCCCTATACTCACTCAGGGTCAAGCGAACGCTATCTCTATGGACCATGGTCCTCATATGCAGTCTTCTAGTATCGCAGACTAACTTGTCTTTTTGACCATAGCATCAAATCACTATTCACATCACTGGTATTCTTTTGTTAATCTAGGATTACCAAGGTTATGTTTATAACAAGCATTAGGTAAGGTTATAGCTTATCATAAAATCCTATATTTAAATCTTCTGTGGTAAGTATCCTATTGAGACAAACTACCTGTTACGGCATCAGTTTCTATTCCTACTATTTACATCTATATGGCTTGCTTTATTCGGCATATCAGGGTATCTCATTCATCCACTCTGTCTTCCCCTCACTATGGCCTGTCGTCGCATCATACATGATCTACATGGCATGTTTATACGCTGGCCTATCGGCCTACTTGGCTTTCATGCTCGACCTAATGTGGCAATGTTATGGGCTATGCGGCATTCTTGACATCCTTAAAGCTATGACATAATGATTCTTTCTGTTAATGATTAAACATTCATTGTCTGTGCATTCATTATCTCTTTCTCTTTGGTAATATTTAGGAACGTATTCAAAGAATCCTCCAACTGGTGCGTATTTCATTCACATTCCCAGTTCTTTTGGGGGTAGGCTCCGCCCCTGCCTTAATCTTCAGGCAGGATCTGCAAACGTCTGCTACCCTCCGGATTGTACTATGGACTTCAATTATTGATACCATTTTAATTCATTCAGACACAAATTACTGTTCCAGAAAAAAAAAAGCCATGGCTATACAGATGAATGAGCCCTCTGCATTCATGTGTAGCAAATTAGCCCAAAAGGAAATATGAATAATTAATCATAACTGGTTATAACCAGTATATACTGATTAGGGCAGGAGGGAGTGCGGGAGGGAGGGAGGGCAGAGGGTGGGAAGGGAGGGGTGGGGATATTATTACTGGCCCTTCTGGAGGCAGACCTTCAGTCAGACACTGGACTTGACTCTGGGGTGCCCTTGGGGACTGCTGAAATGCCTTCCAGGGCTTCAGGGGCACACATTGGAATAGACTTGGGAGTGCCCTCCTGGGCTGCACTTGCATGCTCAGGGACTGACTCGGGAGCGCTCTCCAGGACAGCCTTCTGTGAAGTGGGCTCTGGAACAGGCTCCTCTGAAGCTGTGTCAGTGAAGACTAGCTGCTCAGGGATGAATGAGAGCTGAATGAGAGCCTCTGAAATGGCCTCTGAAATGCCTCTGAAATGACTGGCTCCTCAGGGATGAATGACAGGCTGAATGAGAGCCTCTGAAATGGTCTCCATGGCCAAACCGTTGAGAGCAGGCTGCTCTGTAATGGCCTCCGTGGGCGTAAAATGACTAGCAGGAACAACTTCAATGGCCATGACATGATTGGCAGGAACAACATCAATGGACAAATTAAGACTGGGAGAAACAGTCTCTGTTGACAGGACACAGAGAGGCATGACTTCAGTTGACACATCAGGAAGGTCAGTCAGATCAGAATGAGCTGTAAATGTAGACACAGCCTCCGGGGCGACTGGGGCTGACTTGACAGCCTTGGGAATGACTACAGTTGACTCGACTGGCTCTGGGGGAACTGGAGCAGACTTGACAGACTCCTGTTATAGCCACGGTTATAGCGATCTCTGGAAGTCTCTGTTAGCTCCTGGAATGTCACATGGTATGCCTGTTGTTCATCACGAGTCATTTGTGGACTAAATGTGCACAGAGCACTGAAAGGGTTCATTATGCGGGTCATTATGCAGGTCATTATGCGGGTCTTTGTCTTCTCAGGTGTGAATCACAGCATTATTCATGAAGTCAGGGTATCCACGGGGCATTAAAAGCATTAAAAGTCATTAAATGGATTTTGCGAAAATTAAGGCCTTAAATGGCATTAAAAAGCATTAAGTTTTATTCCTACAGGCATTAAATATTTTAGATAGTTTTGAAGAAAAATAATACTACCAGTTATATTGAATATAGCCTTCATAATTAATAACTTTGATTTGTTGTCGCAAAATATGTACATTGGTATGATACACACATGGAACCAGTTTGGTAATTGCCTCCAGCCAGTGCAAAATTGGCATAATGCCGTTTTGGACAGCAGCGGGCTGGGAGACGGAAGGCTGCATCAGTGTTGCCAACTTAACGACTTTTCAGACCCCTTTTGTGACTTTTTTTCCAAGAAAGTGCATTGTGATGAATATACTTGTTAACCTGATCTAGCTTCCAAGACCCCCCGGTACTGCCGCACGAGTGCGAGATTTTGCTTGCTTTCACCTCTCTCTCTGCATCTGCTGTTCAGTGAGTGGCTGAGAGGAGCAGCGCATTCATTTGAGACTGTGCGCTCTGTCAGAGGACTAATAAAATAGATACTATTGCTTCTAAGTTGAGTGATCATTTTATGTGTATATATAGCCAAAATCACAGCAAATGTCTTTATCTTATGTGCACTGTGATTTTGTCAGACAATGTCTCGATTATAAATCAGGATTTTAGCGCTGGTTTAACATGTCAGGGCTTGAAAGTAACACTTGTCAAATAGTCCGGGTTAAGTGGATTTTTTGAAGGGGCAAGTGAAAGAGAATTTTACTTGCCCGGCTGGACAAGGACCTGATTAAAACGTCAATTAAAAAAAAAAAAAAGTGAGAATGACTGATTTTATTACATTTAGTGTAAATGTCGATCGATAGTGGATAATAATAGGCTGTATAATGTACTGACGATAACAAGGTTGCACTGTTGAGGCTCGTGCACCATCTTGAGGAGAAATGGAAACATGAGCGAAGCACACACAAAAATAAACTCAGTTAAACAAACTGCGGTAAAAATTCAAAATGTGGAGTTTTTATAACTTGATACAGTTAAGCAATATCACATGACCAAGAATGCTGTTTTCCTAAACAGGCTACCGTCACGATAAAAAACGTGACGCTGATTTCATACAACAATTCAGTTAACAAATATTAAGTCACTTAAATTTTAGAAGGAACATTGACTGTTTTTGTCCTATTTTAGCAGCGAAAATAGTTTCAAACAAAAATCACAGCATAGCATAGCAACACTCACCCTGCATCCCACTGTGCATACTATTCACCCTATCCGCCCTAAATAGTATTGAATATTAGTAATGCCACATACTATTTAGGATGGATAGAATGCACTTTGAGACACGTGCTGCGTCCCAATTCATCTACTTCTACTACGCCCTAAAAGTATGCACTCTTTCTGTGAACAAAAAGTACTTACTTTTGAGTGTGTAGCAAAAGAGTAGACAAGCTTTGGGACATACTATCACGTCATACAATTGTGTTTTTGCTCTCTGTCGCATCCTGTCACCGTAAACTGGCCTGTCAATCATCTTACATACTCCACATTTTATTTAGCTAATTTCCTATCATATCGGAGAGAAATGCAGTACCACGTTGATCTGTAGTCACGGGTCTTTCATGTAGAGAACTCTCCTCATATTAATGCATGTATTTAAAAGTTAATGGCCAATTGGATATTTATAAAAGTCCACATTGGTATTTGCAGATGAAATATAACACGGATAACATTAAATAAATATTTTCTATCAGGTTGAACTGATTATTAGTCACTCAAACCTCTCAGCGTCGGTCGCTTATATCCGCCATATTTTGTCGTTTTTTTTTTAACACTTTTTACTCATGTTTGTAGTTCTGAACTGAATCCTCGTCCAATGCACAATGGGTTGTGGGCAATATTAGCCTTTATAGTGTGCACAGGTCCACACTTCGAAAAACTACCGGAAATAGTAGACCATCTGGGAACTTTTGGCATACTCTTTTCAACATACTATGCTTTGGGACACACTTATTTTAATCTCACATACTATTTAGGATGGATAATATGGACATTTGGGATGCAGGGGCAGGTTCAGCCTTGTTTTAGTTACTGAATGATTCAGCATTTGGAACAAATCGGTTGAGTCATAGATTCAATGACCCATTCATAAACAACTGCCTCATTCTTGAACAAATCTATCACAAATATGCAGATTTAAATATGTCAAAGCTGCAATATTCTGAAAGGATATTGCTTTAGAAATTGTATGTTTATATGTGACCTGATCCAGCAAAATGAGTCACAGTGACCCAAATTTCAAAATTGAGATTTTGGTATCAACGGAAAGATGAGACAATAAGCTTTAAAATGATATCCTAGTCAAAGTCATACCTTGAATGGTTTTAAAGATATACCCATATTAATTATGGTCGTCTGCCCTCTTTTTCAAATTGAAAACCTGAGAAAATCGCTTTTAAAGTTTTTTGCCCGTTTTTTTTTTGTTGATATCTTTCAAAATCCATTGCATTTAAAGGGATAAACTATTTATTTTACAGCTTAATTTGACCAAAGACATTTATATATATATATAAATGCTATTAAACCAGGCTGAAGCTCAAATTATTTTAAAGTATTTATTTGAATTAACCCTTTAAGACCTGAAGGCTTTTTTAGAGTTCCTTTTTTTTTTTTTTTTTTTCCTGAGCGACACACACAAAAGTAAAGACTCTTAACTCTAAAACTCTAGCAAGGAGAGTCAAAAGGTAGGTATCATTTGATACAAAACATTTTAAATTTTAAGAAAATATAAATTACATTACATTTGGACATTTTCTTGCCGAGAAACAGCTGATAAAAGACAAAAAAATATATAATTTTTTAAAAATAATTTTTCTTTTTTTATTTGACATGGAATAACTCAGGAACACAATAAGATCGCTAAAAAAACTTTTTTGGTGATGCTCTCCTATATGTGAGCTGCATCTGGTTCAAATTTCGTGGTGATATTATAAAGAATAGTTTGAAAAATTGTTGTTCATTTTTTCCGCCGCCAGGTGGCGCCAACGGGCGGTAAACTCCGGTTTAGAGGTGCTTCTCAGCACTCGTTAGGAGTTTTTCAAAATGGTTAGATGCATTAAAAAGATGAGATTCTAAGCTTTAAAATGATATCTATTTTGTGTTATTCCACGTTGGAAAACGAACATGGATGGGTCCGGGATCATTGGATACACACTGCATCCAGGAGAGATGATAGACATGTTTTTAGCCAAGTATGTTAAATCATTTCGTGAGTAATATCTTGTGATCAACGCAATATATTATATTGATTTTGGATTCATTTTAATCTTGAGAATCTGCTTTAAATATTGATGTGCGATTTTTATGATCTGTGCATTTTTCATGAAGTTATGAGCACGTGAAATACATACTTGTATTCAGTTAGCTGCTGTGCTATTTTTGTTGTAAACGCATATTTCTCAGACTCATTAGAGGGTGAAAATAACGCAACAGAAGCATGTTGGAGGCTTGATATTAAAGTTTAAAGTCTTTGGTTTTGTATGCAAAAAGAATTTTTGTGCTACCTATATGGATTCAATTTTTATTGGCTTTTAAAGAGAGACACGCAAATGGGAGTTTTATTTTATAAGGCGCGCTAGTCTGACAGGAGGATGGCTGGACCGATCGCGTGCCTGTCAGTCGAAACCGGGCTTCCCATTGTTAAAAATCAGCGTTTAGGTCAGCTTTTTGATTGGTTCTATACAACGTGTAACACCATATTTGTAGAGCAGAGATAATGACGTTTCAGGGGATACTGGGAAATGCTCATAAGTGACGAGAGGAGTTGAGAAGTTCATTTCCAGCTAATTTAGTGAAACCATGTCAAATTTAATAGCCATTTAAATACCTTTACTCGATTATCTGGACTACGAAACTTTGGGAGATTATTTTTGAAAGTCTGTTCTTTGAAATTAGCTTAAAAAAATCGATTTTTTTCATTGTTTTTCCACATTATCGGCCCATATCTTAAAATAGAACGTTGCGACTTCCGACTCATTTCGCCAGATCGGGTCACATATTTACACCAAAATCCTTTTTTTTTTTTTTTTTTTTTCGGACAAGCAACTGTTTTACTCTTACAAGTGAATGACAAGGCTTAATGTCGAGCCCTGTATGTAGTCTGAATGGGCCACGTTTCAGTCATCATTTCATGTTGTCTACAAACAAAACCAGAAAAATATATAGATGAAACAATTTTATTTGGAATTTGGCTGTATTAAAATACATTATGTGAGCAAAAAGGGTAGCAGCAGAGAAGCAAACAAATCTAAAGTGCTGACACTTGGCAGAATGCAAATGCGACATGATGCATATTCTAATTGCCGTATGACATCATCTATCGACATTTACCGACATATATATATGGCATTAAAAAAAACAAAAAAACATTGGCATTAAAGAGGCATTAAAAAGCATTAAATTAGATTTGATGAAACCTGCAGAAATCCTGTGAAGATTTACACCTCCATGCATACTGTGTCTTGACAAAAAGTGTCTTACAAAATTTAAATCAATATATTGTTTTATATGAACGAGTAGGCAGGATAATTTTTACATTATTTTGAAGCAAAAATTCTAGTCTACAACCTGCAATACCCAGAAGTCTTGTGAACACATATTTTGTATTTATTTTGTGGCCTTATTTCAGTGACTTAAGTTTTTTTCAATAACCACTCATAAACGTTATTCCTTCAAAAATACAAACATGTACATACATGTGTCAGACACAGACAGACACAAAAGGGTAGTGGTGGGAACTGACTCTGTGACAACTTGTTGCTCAGATATTATGGTAGCCTAGTTTGTGGTGAATACTGTGTAATGACAACTTTCCATTAATATGTTTATGAACAACTGAAAAAAGCACAAATGTCAGGGCATGTCAAAACTTCTCCTGGGCCCCAAATCAGCCTCAGACTCCAGAGGGTTAAGATCAAGGTCATTATATAGGTTTTTAAATGACAAAACACTCAGATGCACATATTTGAGAATCAGAATATCAGATAGATGTATCGCTTTTCTCACCATGTCATCAACTGTCGTACAGTGTGGCCAGCTGGCCGTGGTGTGTTACGTGACAAGCATGACGTGACAACAGTCACCTTAACTCTAGGAGGTCAGCCAGAATGTCTTAAACTTTGTTATTTTAATTTTAATTCTAATTCAAAATTTATTTTTCCTCCCAACGTCTATTTTCAAATAAAGTCGTTGGGTGACAGTTGTCATCAGCTCGTGTAGTGTGTAAACTCCTGTTGCAGATCATTTACGAAGTGTCACGTAGTGTAAACGCCACAACGACTTTATAGCAAGTCACGTAGTCTGAACAGCACAGCGATCTGCCGACGTGACTGACTCGGGGACAATTAGAGTTGGCTTGACGGGCTCTGGGATGACAGGGACTGGCTTTGGGATAACTGAAGCTGTCTCTACAGACTACATACAGTATTGTATACAGTATTGTATTTCGCCAGATCTTATAGTGTAAACCGTTTTATGAGGGGGATGCCAGGTGTACAAAGAAAAAAAACAAACAAAAAAAACCGAATCCCAAAATTGAAAATCGAATACCAACCCACCAAACGAATATTCGAATAATCTAATATTCTGGTCCAGCCCTAATAGTTTCTGTGTTCTCTAACAGAACTTAAAACATTTAACAATCTTTTGTAACATATAACACATGCATATCTGTTCAGAAATGTATTGTAGGCTTTCATAACCCATTAAAGTGCATGTCAGGAGCTTGTATGGGTTTCGAAAGACTGATGGAGCAACAGCATTCTTACTAAGCATTGATTTACATTTCTGAATGAAGAGTAAACGTCCAAAAGTTCAAATGGAAATTAATCTCCATGCCTATTTTACATCTGAGAAAACAGCATTTGCATGAAACGAAATGTATAAAATGTGTGTAGGATTCATTTATTCTGTCTGTTGTTCAGGAGTTTTGTATTATATTATACTTACAAACTCATACTCTTGTTTATTTAACTGTCATAATTCTAGTTTTCTCTATAGTTTCAGGCTCCATACAATGGACAGGCTGTTTCATTTGCTATTTTTCTCAGGTGAGTACTCATTTTAAGAATGTTTTTGTGTGTGTGTACTTGTACAGCTATTTTTGGGAGGATCGGTTTGAGTTTTAAACAATCTGAGTGAGGACAAAGAGAGCAAAGTGAATACATTTTTGCCACTCCTCACTTTCTGAGACCCCTTTAAAGACCTGTGTGTGTAATAACTTTGGAAAAATAAATTAGAATCCCAGATTTAAGCCTTCACGCAATCCATTCTCAGAGGTCTATTGTTGCTAGTTTTTTGTTTTTTTTTTGCTCTGACATACTGTATGGAATAGTATCACGTAACCATTGTTTAGACAAATCTAAAAAGAGATGTCATATAGAAGATCTAAGAAGACTTTAATCAAACATAGAGAAATACAAAGCACACTACACATGAACAAACGTTAACACAGGACACAGAACAAAGAAAACAGAAGGCTTAAATACACTGAGATTTATCATCAACGATCAGGGAACAGCGGTCCGTTCTTCTTACCTTTCTTAATACATCTGAGATGATCTGACAGATGCAAGATCTTCTAATTGTGATAACTGAACTCTGGCTTATTTTGTTCTTCAAACGAATTTGTGGATTGGATTAAAATATCTGGATTCAGTTGTCTGAGATTACTACGCGTTCTTGTGTTACTCAGAAAGGGCAGATTTATCAATACTTGAAACTAAGATTAGCAATGCAGCAGCTGGCTGGTGTCAAGACGGCAATGTAGTGATATCATATAGCCAACATATCATATAACCCCAGGTGAAAAAAAGTACTATCTTTAAAGTACTAGTCTATAATCTCTATTTTTGCGCACTAATTTTGTACTTAATATAGTACTTCTGCTTCACCATAAAATATGAACTAAAATGTGTTTTTGTATTTAAAAAATATATTTAGTGACCACTTGTAGTACACTATGGATTCAAATGTACTAGAAGTGGTATCTAAATACATTTTTTAAATACAGAGATAGTATATTAAAGGGATAGTTCACCCAAAAATGAAAATGTGATGTTTATCTGCTTACCCCGAGGGCATCCAAGATGTAGGTGACTTTGTTTCTTCAGTAGAACACAAATGATGATTTTTAACTCCAACCGTTGCGGTCTGTCAGCCGTATAATGTGGGTCAATGAGAACTTCTTTTATAAGAGTAATAAAACTTGCATAGACAAATCCAAATTAAACCCTGCGGCTCGTGACGACATATTGATGTCCTAAGACACGAAACGATCGGTTTGTGTGAGAAACCGAACAGTATTTATATAATTTTTTACGTCTAAAACACCACTATGTCCAACTGCGTTCAGCATTCGCTTAGTGAGGTCTGATCGCGCTCTGACAATGGAAGTGATGTCTAGCACTCATTGAAGTATAAGCGCGAGAGATCACTTCCGTTGTCAGAGCGTGATCAGACCTCACTAAGGGAATGCTAAGACACAAACCGATTGTTTTGTGTTTTAGGACATCATTGTGTTGTCATGAGCCGCAGGGTTTAATTTGGATTTGTCTATGCAAGTTTTATTACTCTCATAAAAGAAGTTCTCATTGACCCACATTATACGGCTGACAGACGGCAACAGTTGGAGTTAAAAATCATCATTTGTGTTCTACTGAAGAAACAAAGTCACCTACATCTTGGATGCCCTGGGGGTAAGCAGATAAACATCAAATTTTAATTTCTGGATGAACTATCCCTTTAAAAACACATTTTAGTTCATATTTTATGGCGTCTCAAAATAGCAGTTGAGTACACTTAGATATTCTTAAGATTATCTAAGTACTAAAGAAGAATTTTTAGTATTAAGTACAAAATTAGTGCACAAAAATAGAGCACTTTACAGTTTTTCTCAATTGCTAAAACAATTTCTGAAACCATTAAACACAAAACCTCATCTTCAAGCACTATTTACAAAACCTCTGACTCCTCTTGCAAAATGAAACTTTTGCCTCAGAACAGTTTTACCTGTGTTCAAAATCAAGCACTGCTCTCAAATCATAAATAAAGTGATCAAAATGGTATACACCATCAAGCTGTCAGTAAACAATACACCAAAAAAACAGAAAAAATATTGTTCTCAGAGAGAAGTAAATATTTAATCTCAAAACAAATATAATATATAAGATTTCTCCGTCATTGTCTTTTGATGAACGAAAACATGTTCACAGTAGCTCAAAATTGTTCAGAAATTACTACTCTTCTTTGCTCTTTGCCATTTTTTGTTTTTCTTCCTCCTCCTCCTCCTCTTTCTTGCTCTCCTCCTCCTCCTTGTCGCCCACCTCACATAAGCACTCATCCTCTCACATTGTTTCTTCTATCCATTCTCAGACTTTCTCCTTCCCACCTTCAACAACCTGTTTGCTCTCTGAACTGGCTTATACTGGCTGTCATATCATTTGAAAAAGGTTACATCAATTTTGAGTGGTTGTGTTTAATCAATGACACGTGTTCTTTATTTGTATTTGATTGTTGCCACTTGTGTTTACCAGTATGGATGACGTGTGCATTACGTGCAGAACGTGTTTTGAGAATGAGAATGTGTTTAGAGTTTTGCTGAAAAGTCAAAGTCAGATCTGCAAATTGTGTTTTACCATGTGAAATGGTTTAAGATATTGAAAACAGACTGCACAATTAGCTAAATGAGGTCAGGCAACTGAGAACTTTGTTCAGCCAGTGGGTTTTAGTGTTTTAGCAATTGAGAAAAACTGTAAGTACATTATAGAAATTTACTTTTTTTCACCTGGGACAACTTGATGAATTTCTGGACCCTTATAAGAAAACAGCCAAGCAACCAAAACGACATAAAAAATATAATAGTTAAGTGAAATGTGCTTTCTTTTTTTTAACATGATTCCCAATAATTTAGGTTAGGCCTATATTCACAATTTCTAGAAGGCTATTTGTACAGGCTTTACATTTTTATTTAAACAATGTAATTTTCATTTAATTTTACCATTGAAGCAGATTTGTAAGGGGACAGCATTAATTAAGGTTTCTTAAGGGTCAAGATCAAGTTATCTGCATCTCCTGCACTCCCATAATATCTGTCGCGGTTCAAATTAATGCACGGCACAGATCATGTGTAAGACTCCAATAAAATTATTAGGTAATTATTCCCTCACAAATAAATCTGTCAACGAGTAAAACTGGCTTTGTCTATGGTAGACTACACAAAATTATAATTAATATTATTTGCAAATTTATTTTTAAATCATTATTCCCTGTTGAAAAAAAAACAGCATATGCTGGTTAGGTATGTTTTGAAGCACAGAAGCTGGTTTAAGCTGGTCAAGTGCTGGTCCTGAGCTGGAATTAGTTGCTTAGGACCAGCCCTTGACCAGCTTAAACCAGCTACAGACCAGCATAAACCAGCTCAAACCAGCTTCTGTGCTTCAAAACATACCTAACCAGCATATGCTGGTCTTTTCAACAGTCCCTGGTTCACATTAGTGTACACTTGTAAGAAAGTAGCAGTGGCTGGAACAGACTTTAAGCATTACCTCCACTTAAAAAGATGCAATCTAATGCTGTTTAACATGAAATAAGCCTAGTTTAAGCTTACAAACCTGTTGCTAAGTCCTGGATGAGTGTCAAAGAACCGAACGTTCCAAGATCATGCCAAATTGTCATCAATCAAATCCAGCTAACTGAGTTAGCGACGTACGGAGAATAGACCCCAGGTGTAAAACTAATCAGAAACCATTGTATAAACAAATGAGAACTCAAGAAGATAGAAACAGAACATGACAGTTACAATAAACAAGAGATAATGAAACTAAACAGAACATGACTAGTGAAAGTACAAAAAAAATGTAATATTCATATTTAACTGTTAATTGTAGCATTTAAAAGTAGTTTTTTTTAATAAACTGATCAAATTAAGAGGCAAAGGAAGATTTTTCCAAAATAGCCTACACTGCACATTTTTTTTAGAGGAACTTAATGCTGCGTAATGATGCAATGGGTATATGTCAGTGGTCCCACAGTTTGAAGCCCAAAAATATGTCCACATAAATTATTTCTAGGCCGATGTGGCCAGGAACTATACTCCATTCTGGCGTAATAATCAAGAAACTTTGCTGCCGTACCATGGGTGCAGCAGGCGCAATGATATTACGCACCGCCTGTGACCCCCTGTTTGCACAGGGAGCGTGTTTTGCAACCATGGAGACATTTGTGAGATACGCTGCGTAATATCATTGCGCAGCAAAGTTCCTTGATTATTACGCCGGAATGAGAGTATAGTTCCTAGCCATATCGGCCTAGAAAATCGCAACTTTTCATTTTCCGTCGGTCTTAGTACACGATATAACTACAGAAGAGTCAAGTCTTAAATAGGAAAAATATTGAAACTCTTTGGTCATTTTTGAGAGAGATGCTAATGGTCTAATCAGATTCAATGAACTATGCTAAGCTATGCTAAAATTGGTACCGCCAGACCTGGAGATTGGCTGAATGGATTCGAAAACGGTAAAACTCAACTGTTTAATTCTAGGGGAGTTGGAAAATGAGCCTATTTTCAAAAAAGTGGAGTGTTCCTTTAAAACCTAGATGTTTATAGGTTTGGCTGCTTCTTAACAAGAATTTTGTTTTATTATTATTATTTATTTATTTTTTTATGTTGTTCTAATCTGACCTGTTAGTTGTTCACTGGTGTATTGTTCCCATTGTGTTATTATTTAGTTTCCTACAAAAGCGAATGACTAGTTTACTCATGTAACCCTCTTTCCTTTTGTGCACCTTGCAGAAATTCTGACATGATTGCAGCAAGAGTGTACTTATAAGTATGTTGTGACACAGATCTTTATGGGTGCTGCTTTGCCACCATTAGGGCTTTAGACCATTGTAGTAAGGTTAGTTGATGAAGGAAGAATGAGGCGGGAAACAGCGAACATTAAATACACTTTAATAACAATCCTCAAATAAACAAAAAAACAACAAAACGAAAGTAAAATGCCGGCAGACCCTCACGGACATCTGCTGCCTACACAAACCTAATAATCCTCTCTCGTCCTTCACTGTCGTTGCTCCTCCTATGCTTCCAGAGCTCCTCCGTGAGAGATACGAGACCGGTGCCAAGCGCAGGTGACGCTGTGGCACGTCCTGATCTTGCTGAGTTAGATGCGTTCCTGGGTCAACATATTTTGTTGATCCTGGAACAACATTCCAGTCTGAAAATTTAGTCTTAACCCTATTCCTACCCCTAAACCTAACCCTACCCATAAGTTATCCCAAAAATCTGAGGGAAATGATAGATGAAAAACACTGATGTAGAAGCACCAATTCATGATGTTAAGCCTAAACTTGACATAATCTGTAAACTTGTCCATCAAATCTGATTGGTTGATTTGAATGTCGTTCCAGGATCAACAAAAATGTTGATCCAGGAACATGTTGAACTCAGCAAAATCAGGCTGTTTAGAAATCACACCACCGGCCTCGCACCATTCCCTCTGCTTGTCATAACCATGTTACTACAGATATATTCCCATTATGCTATTATGCAGCATTTTGTTCCCACTCAGGTAGAATCCAATCAATCCTGCTCCTGGAGGGCCACTGTCCTGCAGAGTTTAGCTCTAACTCAAATTAAATGAATCTGATATACTCCCTGGTTTAGTGTTCACATGTGTATTTCACTGTAACATTCAATACTTTCTTCTCAACAGGATTCTGTTCATTTATTGGGGGCATTTCACGTCAATATGTTCTAATCCAGGAACAGAAGACTTGGTACCAGGCACAAGCTTACTGCAGAGAGAATCACATTGACCTGGCCACTGTTCAAAATGATGACGACTGGGCAAATCTACGAGAGACAGTTAATAAAATGGCTAAGATGGCTTGGGTTGGACTGTACAATGACGTTTATAGCTGGCGGTGGTCTTATCAGGATGAGAACATTACATTTCAGAAATGGAGAGCTGGAGAACCAAACAACAACGATGGACATGAGGCATGTGGTTTGAAGGAGAGTAAAATATGGAATGATATGGACTGCAATGGAGTATTTCCATTTTTTTGCTTCAATGGTAAGAAATGAAAGAAGCAAATGCCAATAATGTGAATATTGTTCACAATGTTGACAATGCAGTTTCATACCATAAAAATCATTCTTAAACTTTGAATCTCTGAGTACCAACCAGTAGGGGTGGAAAGAGTACTGAAAAAAAAATACCCAATTAAAAGGACCATTACTTTCTAAAAAATGTAGTGTGAAGATGAAAAAGTTACTTTCAGTACACTCATCACCATTTAAATAATAATGTATGTTTTCCTCACCTAATTCACTGAAATAGGCTAAGATAGTGAGCTAACACAAACTACACTGTTATTCCACTCCACTGAATATGTGACAATTTAAACGTGAATGCACAGGGGGGAATCATCCCCTACCTTTTACACAACTTTATTTACTTACATTGTTATACTGATGATATAATTTGTAATGCCAGAAATTCATCCGACCATGCGATTGCCAGTTGGGAGAGGTTTATCGCCACTCGTTTCCCCGTGTATACTACACGATCACTGCACGACAAACGACACACGACAAAGCTGAAAATCGTCCCGACTCAAAAAAGAGTCGCACGAGTCAGAATTCGGCTCAAAATCGGACGAAAATCGCACAGTGTATGCCTGCCTTAAGGAAAATTTTGCAATAAATATGGAAACTTTACAGGGAAACTTTTTCAAATGAAAAAACAAACGAACAAACCAAAACAAATGCACATCTCTTTGTGGGGCCGCAGCAGTCTCTGCGAATAAGCTGCTCTATCAGCAGTGTCCACAACCGACTGGAACAAAAAAGTTGAACTTGAAAAATATTTTTGCGCAAGTGCACTTGCGCGAAAATAGAGAGAGACCTATATGCTGAAGTAAATAGCCTAAATGGGAGTGGGAATTCCCCTCATTATGAACATGGCCTTAACATGATTCCTCATATTAGAGGAAGAAGCTGAAATCTCAATTGAATTGATGCGTGAAAGATGTGCTTCCGCAGCAGCCATGATTAACAGCAGTTGGCACCATATAATGCTGTGGTTAAAGTTTTATATGCTCGATTTGAGTTTCAAGACCAATTACTCTTTCCCTATCTAATCACGTTGATGGATAAAAAATAAAATTAAAACAAGCATGTAACCAGGGCTTGACATTAAAGGGATAGTTCACCCAAAAATGAAAATGTGATGTTTATCTTGCTTACCCCCAGGGCATCCAAGATGTAGGTGACTTTGTTTCTTCAGTAGAACACAAATGATGATTTTTAATTCCAACCGTTGCAGTCTGTCAGTCGTATAATGCAAGTCAATGGGAACACAATCTATAAGAGTCAAAAAAACACAACAGACAAATCCAAATTAAACCCTGCGGCTCGTGACGACACATTGATGTCCTAAGACACGAAACGATCGGTTTGTGTGAGAAACTGAACAGTATTTATATCATTTTTTACCTCTAATACACCACTATGTCCAACTGCCTTGGGTGTGCGCATGGCATCCGATGCGTGAGGTGTGTACGCACTCTGGCGTAGTTTAAAGGATTAGTCCACTTTCAAATAAAATTTTCCTGATAATTTACTCACCCCCATGTCATCCGAGATGTTTATGTCTTTTTTTCTTCGGTCGAAAAGAAATTAAGGATTATTCTCCTTATAGTGGACTTCAATGGTCTCTCCAAACGATTGAAGGTCAAAATTACAGTGTCAGTGCAGCTTCAACAGGCTTTAAACAATACCATACAAGGAATAAGGGTCTTATCTAGTGAAATGACCGGTCATTTTCTAAAAAAATACAAATGTATATGCTTTTTAAATGATCGCCTTGCACATGCTTCCGCTTTCCGTATTCTTCAAAAAGCTTATGCTGTATGTCCTACGCCTTCCCTATTCTACTTACGGAAAAAACGGAACTGGTTCGTTCCATAAGTTGAATAGGGAAGGCTTAGGATTTTTAGAAGAATACAGAAAGCGGAAGCACGTGCAAGGCGATCATTTGTGTTTATAAAGCATATACAGTTGTATTTTTTTTAGAAAATGACCGATCGTTTTGCTAGATAAGACCCTTATTCCTCATCTGGTATTGTTTAAAGCCCTTTGAAGCTGCACTGAAACTGTAATTTTGACCTTCAACCATTTGGAGGCCATTGAAGTCCACTATTAGGAGAATAATCCTGGAATGTTTTCATCAAAAACCTTAATTTCTTTTCGACCTGAAGAAAGAAAGACATAAACATCTTGGATGACATGGGGTGAGTAAATTATCAGGAAAATTTTATTTGAAAGTGGACTAATCCTTTAAACTACGCCAGAGCATGTACACACCCCACGCATCGGATGCCGTGCGCCAGGCAGTTGGACATAGTGGTGTATTAGAGGTACAAAATGATATAAATACTCGGTTTCTCGCACAAACCAATCATTTCGTGTCTTAGGACATCAATCAGTCTGTCGTCAGGAGCCCCCGGGTTTAATTTGGATTTGTCTGTGCATGTTTTTTTGACTCTTATAGATGGAGTTCCCATTGACATGCATTATACGGCTAACAGACAGCAATGATTAGAGTTAAAAATCATCATTTGTTTTCTACTGAAGAAACAAAGTCACCTACATCTTGGATGCCCTGGGGGTAAGCAAATAAACATCAAATTTTCATTTTTGGGTGAACTATCCCTTTAACACCCAACAACCTGCCAAATATGGGTGAATTTCAGCTGTGGCATGTAACACAGTCACTCCTACTAGTCACTTTGGCGGGTTGAATTTTATATATAATATACTTTTTTTTTCTTTTCTTTTTTTAAAAAGGCATCTGAAATAATAAACTAAGTGTAATTTAGTGTTGTCAAAAATATAGATTTTTCAATACATATCAATACTGAAATATCTGAAACGCTTCCAATACTTATTTTCTGCAGAATAGATACACGATACCAGCTGTGTTCCCTTTCGTGGGAACTATCGACGCTACGTCGAATGACGTGATGGGTTCCCATCACGTCATTCGACGTAGCGTCTCGTTCCCTTACTCAGGGAACAGGGGTTACACTCGTAACCCGAGACGTTTTCTTGCTCTCTCATCTCTCTGACAGCGAGTTGACACACAAACCTGCCTCCCTTCACTAACTTGTTTCAATTGCTCCGGATGAATATTGTTGGTGTTAGAGGGCTTGAATTTCGTCGTGGGATTGTTCATATTGCGCATAATTTTACTAATTTCCACAGATTTTGTGCTCACACCAAATAAAACTGCCTCTCAGTACTAAATTGTGTTATTTGTCACTGCTTATTGCATGTAAACAGTCAAATACACACAAAATAATGTTCAAATGCCGGTCTTGGTGAGTATTCATGTAAACGCAATCAGTTATGTTTTAAGTGGACGTAAACAGTTGAGAAAGAAAACGCCTATGTAACAGTATAATGGACCCATATGTCAGCCTAATATACCTGCTGCCAAATTATAATAATATTAAAAATATCTATTTGGCAGTTTTCCCTCATGGTATCGATGTCAATTGTGGCCAGTGAAAATACTGAGTGGCTAATAACTTTGAAAAAACACTAGCCACAGAGTAAAAATGTAATGTCAAGCCCTGCATGTAACAACCACAAACAGAGGGAAAATAGTGGAGTAAAAGTCCAGATACAAAATGTACTCAAGTGAAAGTACACAATTTTTAAACTACTTGAAAAGTACAATTTCTGATAAAAACTACTTACAGTAACGTGTGTATTTGTAATTTATTACTTCACACCCCTGCCAGCCATTAGACTACAGACAGACAGGTGTGCTCGTTAATAAATGGCAATGGAAACTAATGACCGACAAACTAAAAGTCCATGAAAATTAAATTAACAAAACTGAACTGTGATAGCAAGTTGCTGAGCAGAACGGCCAAACTAATTTGCCTATTTAAAAAAATAAAAGTCTTACAAGGTAATAAGACATAAAAGAAAACAAGAATGACAGACCATTTAGGCCTTATTTTATCTTTGTTATTAAAATAGGAACAAAGATGAAAACATTAGGACAAATGCAATATAAGGGAAAAAAAAAGAAAAAAAATAGAAGTTTTAAAGAGAATCAAAATGGCAGACAGGAAGTCTGGCTGACTATGGCCAAATTGATATCTTCCCAGCATGACCCAAGGAATCGATTAAGACAAGTTTTATTAAAGTTAATCAAAAGCTATTGCCAATTTTTGAAATTTCATTATAACATTTTGTCTCAAACATTTTTGAGTACCTTCAGGTGTCAATGACACATACCGAGTTTTGTAATGACCCGTCGGTTGTCGTCATTATTTCACGTCAATGTAGAACGTCATTGTATCACGTCTATGTTGTGCCATGTATGTTGAACTCCTGCGTTTATTCATTAAAGTCCTTTCCTTGTGTCATCTGCGTGTGTTTCCCATAACCATGCACCGTGACAGAACAACCGACCACAACAACACCATCCTGGCTGAGGACCGCCTCTGGGGATCCATCTATTGCTATCCTCCAGCAAATCCCCAAGTCCTCAGTGCAGTGATGAGGATGGCCGCCATCCCAGAGCCTCGTCGCAAGATGGCCACCATCCCTGAGCCTCGTCGCAAGATGGCCGTCACACCTGAGCCCTCAGTCAAGATGGCCGCCACCACGCCTGAGCCCTCGGTCAAGATGGCTGCGGCCACGCCTGAGACCTCGGTCAAGATGGCTGCCGCCATGGCTCTGCATCTCTTCCTCACCCAGGATCCAGTCCGTGACCTCAGTCCAGTGATGGTTCCCATCCCTTACCCGAGTCCAGAGGCGACTCTCTCCTTCGTTCCGTGTCCAGAGAGGGCTCCAGTTCCCGTCCCGAGTCCAGAGAGGGCTCTAGTCCCCAAGTCAACCGCAGACTCCGCTCCAGTCCCTGAGTCAGTTCTAGACTCTGCTCCAGTCACTGAGTCCACTACAGACTCTGCTCCAGCCTGTGAGCCTGCTCCAGACCCCGCTCCAGCTCAGAGACGTGTAGCTCCTCCCAATAATTTTTTTTGGGCGGGCCATATACCTGTGGCCATAGGAGCCGAGGCCACAGAGGCTGCACCACCATGGCCCCCTGAGCTACCGGCGCCACTCTGGGAGCCTGAACTATCTGACCCGCCATGGCCCCCCGAACTGCCTGACCCGCCATGGCCCCGAACTGCCCGATCCGCCATGGCACTGCTCTGGAGGCTCCCTATCCCCTTAGCCACGCCCTTACCAGCCTCCAGAGCGAATGTGACAAAATGTGAATTCCACATTTTGTCAACATTTAAAATGACAGAGTAAGAAATTGAATAATCAAATATAAAAATAAAACTGCATAGTCTTCACTGTATGAATGAAATATACACTGGTTCTTATTAAAGCTACAAAAGTTATCCAGTCAAGAGCAGTGGGAGATTTTCTCTTTTTCTTTTGTTGCTGGATTCACATTAAAAACATAGATACAAGTACTTAAATTATGCCGTTGTCATTTTAAGTCCTAACGCACAAATCTATTACACTATTACATCTATTATTCTTTTTTCAGCAGTTTATGTTCACTTAAAACATAACTGACATAACCAGTGCCTGTCAGGCCCCTGTACACAGTCCCTTTTTTCCTCCTTGACGCCCCTGGTTGGAACTCTTAGAGATTTAAGGGATTTATTCACAAACAGATGATCATTACTTCTTACCAAACAGCACTGCTACAATCTAGCCACAGCACTGACAAATGTACTTTATAAAATTTACTCTGTGTAAAACAACAAGTAATTTAATCAACTCTTATTACAGAGAACAGAACAAACAGGTTTGTTTTCGTTAGCGATGCCAAAACCTGGCAGGAGGCTCAGAGCTACTGCAGACATTATTACACAGATATGGCCATCATTTCGAGTCAAAGTGAGGAAGACCAAATAACTGAGATGATGAAATCACATCCGAGTGCTTGGCTTGGTCTGTTTAGAGACAAGTGGAAATGGTCAGATGCAACAAATGTCTCCACTTCCTCCCTTACCTGGCTGACAGCACAACCTGACGTGGTTACGTTGGAAAATCCTTGTGGTGTTTCAGATCCTGATGGTATGATCCATTACCAGCTCTGCTCAAATGACCTTCCTTTCCTCTGCATGCAACGTAAGTCTGATCCTTAGCTACTGATTGTGTTTTTACTTAATTTCAGTGTTCCTAATACTCTTACTGGACTGCATAACACACACACTTGTATATGTGGTTTATGGGGACTCCCCATAGGCGGAATGGTTTTATACTGTACAAACTGTATATTCTATCCCCCTACACTACCACTACCCCTAAACCTACCCATCACAGAAAACTGTCTGCATTTTTTAATAAAAAAAAAAAAAAACACTGTTTAGTATGTTTTTTAAGCCATTTGGTTCATGTCATTATACACATTTGTATACAAGATAATAAACCATGTATACAAGAACACACACACACGCACAGTCAAACCAAAATTTATTCAGACACCTTGCACATTTTATTCATTAATACAGTTTATTCACTATAGTTTATAAAATGAATCTTAATTATGTCAGATAACACTTAAAGGGATGGTTCAGTGTTTTTGTCCTAGGCTTGATTGTGTTTTTGGGGCGCAGTTTAACATGTCTTAATGCTTCGTTTTTTTTTTAAAAAAGCTGTGTTTTTCATATATTTTACCTTTATTCTACACCTCTGTTTCCATTTTCTTTTGAACGGCTCGTTTGACTTCCTGCTTCTATGAAGTCACTCCCTCCGAAATACGCAATGTGCTCAGATTGGTTAGCTGGCCCAGTGTATCGTGATTCGCTGAAGAGTCCGGAAACGCCACGCACCTTACCATTCGTTGTTACTTTTGCTTCAGTGGAAATGTAAATAATGGCATCTATATTGCCGTATCAAATTGAGCCTGAATCAGACCCAGATGAAGAGGGTCAAGCAGAACCTCTGCAATTGTGGCTTTTAAAGGACGTTTATGAATGGTATTTCATTTTGTATTTGTGTCAAAGTGTTTAGATATGCTGTCACTGCTGTTTGTTAGCTTTCAATATACGGTTTTATCCTGATTAAAGCTTTACTGTAGCCGAATACATGACTGAGTAGTAGCATTTTTGTAAAGGTAGCGTTTAATTTATAGCATGAACAACTGTTTGTCTATGAACATAGACGTTTGTAGGTGTTTGTTGAAGTATGCAAGAATTTAGCTAACTGGCTAGCGAAGCAAAAACGCATTGGTCGTTGTTTAAGTCCTTGATGCAACCAAAAAATAGCAACAGAACTATACATTTAAAAGACATGTACAAATAATAAAATGTACTTTGGGGCCGATAAACAGCAGCTTCTGCTTTTAAAGTGGGAACTGCTCCATCTTTCAGTAATAGCCTTTGTGCAAATCCAGCATTGAACTCGTGTAGATTCTGGAAGCTGTCTTCAGCGGCACATCCAGTGTAGAAAATATCACTGATTATTATTATAATGGGTTATATTATCTTTTGATGTGTCGCTCGTGTCCGGTGTACACAACTCTTCCACTTTCATTATGCTGCGCGACATGGCCTCGCCCACTTTGTTGCGTGTTCCCAGGGGCTGTGTTTTGCAGGGTTCACCATCCTGGAAAGAAGCTTGTTGTAGTCCAAACTGGTTGTTTTTGTAGGCATTAAACTACGATAACTTTAAAAGAAAATATCTCCGTTTGCATTGAACTTTCAGCGCTGTAACTTTGCAGATACTATTTATGCTCAAACAGCAACATTACACACTAACTAAACTTAAAAAAGTGAAATCACAATGAACCACCCCGGTAAGCAAAACATGGTCAGGTCAAAGTGTCTGAATAATTTTTGGTTCCAAATTTTTATAAATTTTACTGGTAGTTCACTGAATGAAGAATTTTTGGGTATAATATGTCACAGTTTACTTTATTTTGCTATCCCCACTTACATAAATTAACTATGAGTCACATGACACCGGGAGAGAAAATGCCTAATTGGGCCCAATTAGGACATTTTCACTTAGGGGTGTACTCACTTTTGTGGCCAGCAGTTTAGATATTAATGGCTGTGTGTTGAGTTACTTTGAGGGGACAGCAAATTTACACGGTTATACAAGCTGTACACTCACTAATTTAATTTGTAGAAAAGTGTCATTTCTTCAGTGTTGTCACATGAAAAGTATATTTATAATATAATACAATTGTATAATAAAATAATTTTCTGATTTTATAATTAAATATTTACAAAAATGTGAGGGGTGTACTAACTTCTATATATATATAATTTTATTATTATATTTGTTATATCTTAACAGGTACAAAGAAACAGATTGTGAGAGTGAAGGTGAATGTGAAAAGTGGTCAGAATGTAAATGACCCTACAGTGATGAAGGTTATCTTACAGTGGGTAAGTATTAAACAATTTGTGCTGAAACAGATAATGGAGAATATGTAGTTTCTGTAATTTCACAAATATTGTACAATTTAGTGTGCCATGAAGCATTAGTGGCACACATCCTATGTTACTATCCAACATAAAATTAGCCAATCATAAAACACATTGAATACCTGTATCTTCTCCTTCAAATTATCAGCGAATGGTGAGTGTGGCCTGTCCTACGTCAGGGGTCTTCACCTCCTTTATACAACAATCCAAATATTGTCTTGGTTACATATGTAATCCTTTTTCCCTGAAGGTGGGAATGGAGACGTCACGGCGGATGACCGATGAATTGGGATCTTGCTAGAGAGACCAATCTACTTTGAGTGTAACTAAAACGAGCCAATGCACTTTGGCATGTGATTGCATTCAGCTACTCTGCATCACAGTGCAGCTATAAATTAGCAGTAGGTGCAAGCGCATATCAGGTTTTCACTGAGGAGAGGAGCCGAAGTTGGCACCCGGCACCCCACCAGCGGTACAGCAGCTGTGGCGACGGGACATGACGTGAGGTTTATATATGTAACCAAGACGTTCCCTCTCAGATGAATTGGGATCCCTACCAAAGCACCACAGGTGCTGCCACCTTCCAGTGCCCTGCGTATGACAGTTGGGCCCACTCGCGACAGGCGGGTGTGATTTCCACTCAATGAGTGCCACGCCCATCTCAGGACTCCGCTGTGAAACCAATGCTGAAGTAGTCTCATATGAAGCAAACCGTGCGGTGTTACTTCCGCTGCGGCTGCCATATGCCCCAGGAGCCTCTGAAAGAATTTCAGTGGGACCGCTGTCCTGCCTTTGAACGTGTTCAAGCAGTTCAGCACTGACCGGGCACATTCCTCTGAGAGGCATGCTGTCCGTTCGACCAAATCCAATTCCATACAGAGAAAAGAGATCCTCTGCACTGACAAGAGTTTGCTCTTTTCCCAGTTGACCTGAAGACCCAACTGGCTGAGGTGACTGAGCACAAAGTCTCTGTGTTCGAATAACTGATCTCGGGACTGTGCTAGTTTGAGCCAGCCGTCGCGATAGTTGAGGATGCGTGATGCGCAGTGTTGGGGAGTAGTTGACTACATGTAGCGGCGCTACTAGTTTAACTACATTTTTCAATAGCTTGTATGTAGTTCAGTTACTTTTAAAACAGTGTAGCTTTTCTAGTAGTTAACTACATTTTCCAGCAAGTATCAGTGTAGCGCGACCAAAAGCTACAAGCTACAATCCGTTTTGCATTCTGACGAGTTCGTCTTCAGCGTCTTCAGATCACGTACTAAAATTGTGCATTACCGCCATCTATTGTTATAGGCTATAACGCATCTTGCGGCTTTATCAGTTCATCGGCAGTTCATTGAGAAGAGATCGCCTGATGATTATGTAAAGGACAAAGCATCCGTCAACTGAACAGAAAACAAAATCGCGATATAGCTTAGTGCGCTTATCACACGGCAAAGGCTGATCTAATAAAAACGGTTGCTCGGGTATAAGAATGTTCACGCGAGAAGCACATGATTCGCGTCTCAAAGCTTTATAACTGCATGTGCTGTGAGTTTAACCTGCATTTTTCTGTGTATCCAATTTAAGTTCCACTTCGGTTTACGTGCAGGTCCGGTTCCAGAATCAAATCATTGAGGGTGCCTCTGAAATCAGTGAGGGTGCTATAGTAAAGTGCAGATGTAATGTGTAAACAACGGCTCCACCATAATAAGAATAGCAATGTATAGTGAGACATTTAAGATTAAGTAATTTTACAAATAATTGGAATAGAATTTCAAAAATATTGATACAAAAATTATAATATTTTTCTATTCTGCATTTACATTTCTTATTCTTATTCTTATTATTGCATATTTTTGTCCCGTGTTTATGGTGGTTATGGTAGCAATTTTGAGCATGAATCCTGCATTTATATGTAGAAATCACTTCTGAAACTGCAGAGTGCAATTGGTCGTCGGTCCTTTCATAGCGTGAAAAACAAAATTTATATTAAAATTCTGAATGTATTATATATAAAGCATGCAAAGAGAGTCAGTGTGAGATATAGGCTACATTTGAGTATTGTATCTTTTCATATAGTTTACAAAATAAAACAGTACGCTTTGAAATCATAATTGTAGTGCATTGCTTTGTTTTAAACCCCAAACATCTTGCTTAAACATTCTTCATGAACAGTTATCCAGTTATTTGTAATAAGCTATGTCATTTAAAAAAAAAAAAAAAAATCAAAGTAGTTTCAATGTAGCTATCTACTTTTTGATAGTAACTTGTAGTGTAGCTAACTACTTTTTCAAAAGGGCAGCTTGACAGTAGTTTAACTACTTTAATTTATGAGTAGCTTGTAGCTTGTCAAACTACAGTTTCAGAGTAGCTTCCCCAACACTGGTGATGCGTGAAATTCGTTTCTGAACAGTAGCTTGTATAAGGCTCTGTTCAAAACTCGCAGGTCCAAGATTGGTCATAATCCACCACTTTTCTTGGGCACAATGTAGGGGATGTAAAACTCCGCCTTAATATCGGCTGGAGGGACTGGGTCGATTGTGTTCTTCGCCAGTAGAACTGCAATCTCCGTTAGCAAGACAGGGGCATCGACAGTCTTCACTGAAGTGAACTGGACGCCTCTGAACTTGGGGGGACGGTGGGTGCACTGAGTTGCATAGCCGAGTCTGATGATCTGAAGGAGCCAGCGAGAGGGACTGGTGAGCACTAACCAGACTCTCGGAGACCGTGAAAGCAGGACCAAGGGAACTACAGACGTACCCGCAGTGGGGCAGTGAGGTGGAACACAGGGACCCGGCTCGGGGGGGCTCTCTTTCAGAGGTGGCCCGAATCGGGGTCTGAGTGTGCGGTGCAACGCTACCTGGTTCCACAGTTGGGCAGAGGGTGCGTATGTAGACTTGTTCATGCTCTCGAATCACCCACTGCTGCCCACTTGTGACAGAAGAGAAGAGTGGTGAGATTTTTCGCCTCCCACTGCTTTCTGTGCCCTCTTGAGACCCATAGATAGAGGAACTGCTCTTTGTCGAGAATCTGGGTGCAGCTGGCTGTGGGGCCAGTGGCAGAATAGTTTCAAAGAGGGGAGGGGGAGAGGGGAGAACAGCTCCAGCCATCTTTAGGCTGCCTGCCTAACGGCGGCTGTGATGGGTGCCGTCATCTTCCTGCGACGGACACAGTAGAGCAGGCTGTGCCAGAGGTTTTTTTTTCCGCAGGATGTCCGAATTTTGCCCAGCTCTCGCTGATCTCCTCGGTCTCCCAGAGTGTCGAGCAGACCTGTAGCTGTGCTTTTACACACAAGCAGCGGCTGGCCAACAGCAGAGGGGACTCAAGCTTTCCAGAGAAAGAAGAATCGACCGGCGTGCTGACGTAGTTATGTTCTCATACAAAAACATAAACCACCCATGAACACTATCTCAGCATGCTTATACCCAGGCATGTGAGACAGCGATCGTGGCTGTCAATGAGGACAGGAAACTACCGCATCCAGAAACACATGGGTTGAATATCATCTATGAAAAGACAAGCTCAGACCCATGCAAGCTCTTCAATGGAAAAATGCTCTCTTTTAGTGCTGAAGCCCAAAGGGGAACTGGCCAATGCAACACTGACAGAGATCCCAATTCATCTGTCATCTGACATTATGTTGAGAGTGACCAACTGAAAGGCAACGTTATCATTTTGATATAATATATTGATTTGATGTTAATTGATTGTAGTAAAAAGTAAAAATTATTATTAATTAATTTTAATTATACAGCTAGTTTGAGACCAAATGTTGTTTTATAGTAGTTATTAATAAACGTCTTGGTTACAAATGTCACCCTGGTTCCCTGAGTAGGGAACAAGGCGCTGGATAAGTGGCTGACACTATGGGACGCTATGGATACGTTCACAGTGTCAGTCCAAATTCGATTATTTGTAATTCGATTCGATTTATTCCCTTTTCCCGGAATATCTGCATTGGTTTCTATGGCAATGATGTTGTGCAGCTGCTGCGCTGGACTACAGCATTACAGCATTTAAAAACATGTCTGTTATATTGTTATTCTGCTCGCCCAGCACTTTACATCAGCACACACTTGTTTCTGCAGCGACTTTCAGCATGTTTCCTGTAACGTCTTACATTAACGTTTTATTTGGCATGAGAAAGTCACATAAACCACGCAAAGTCCAATCAGAGTGGTCAGACTGTAATGGACTTCCAGAAATGCGATTTGAATAGGATTTCAAACCACATGTGAATGTAGCTTGAAATTGATTTGTAAAAATGTGATTTTTGGCCGTTCATACTTGCTAAATCTGATCCAATTTCAATTGGATATGCACAAAAATCAGATTTTGAGTGACAGTCTGAACGTAGCCTATGACACTAACACCCTCCAGGTGTGAAGATTTTCTGAAGCCCATAGAGCAGTGGTCGGCAATAAGCGGCCCGCGGGTCAAAACCCACCAGCAATAATATCTGGCCCGCGCCCGCAGCCACATTGTTTTGATACCTTTGCAAAGCACTTGGACTATGTCAGAAATATAACAGGGAATCCGTTCACTGTCAGGAATGTGTTGTGTCGCGTGACTCGCGTCACACCGTGCCGCATCCAGTAGACAATATCACTGATTAAAATGGGTTCTATTATCTTTTGACGCGTCACATTGTGCCGCTCGCATCTGGTGTGGACACGGTGTTATATTATTTGAAAACAACGACAACTTTGTTGCAGATAAGACACACCAGCTTTGCATTCACAAAAGTAGTTAAGATGAATGCATAGTTGTCTTTCCATTCTTCTTTGTATGCCCTATTTTCGCTGTCAACTTTCCTCTTTAGACTCTTTGATAGCGCCATTTTCTCTCACCAGCTAGCTTAAATGTTAACATCACTCTGCACACGACGTAATAGCATACCTCCCGCACACAAACAATTTAAAAAGTGCAGTTTAGTATGTTTAGGATGCCAAGGAATAATGCTGTGTAACAGTAGGCTAAGTCAAATGATTATTACAATAAGTTAGGCTCCATTGTGTAACAAGCAAATTAAAATGAGACACATTTATTGTTCACAATATGGAAATAGGAAATAAAACATAGAGCATGACTTAAACATGCCATTAATGGGCTTATCCAAGTCCTCTTTTATTTTCAGAGTTATTTTTATCCATTCCGCATTTCCCACGCATGTGTGTTTTAGCAAGGCGATCTGTGTTGCAAGTTGGTGAATGAAGATACTTGCCAGGTCACTACTCCGCTTTATTAGTTTATCCAGTGTAATACCCGGACACCACTGCGCAAATGTGGCTAAAATGTAGTGGAACGGAAGAATGAACAGTCTAAAGCCCTATTCGGACGGGATTAGTTTTACATGGGGATGTGGAGTAAAGTAATTTTTACCTCAGGACGTCTGTAATATTAATTGGCCAATCCGCACGGGACAAGACATCTCAGTAAAACTAGCAGAAGTGGGAGGGGTAACTCGATTTACGCACCGCCATCACCTCCCTGTCGTCATGTGGGTATACGTTGCTTCCTGATACCATGTACGCAAACACATATAATCTAAATATATAAACTATATATATGTCACAGATCCCTTGTCTTCCTGAACTCAATTTCCCATGATCCTCCTGTTCTCCACACCTGCACTCACTTCCCTCGTCATCTCCCCATCATCACAGACCATCATCACCTGGACTTCCTCGTTAGCACTCCCTTTATATTGGACTCACTCCCTTCACTCCTTGTCTGTTCTTATTTGTTATTCAAAGTGTGTAATGGTGTTACTCTCCTTCTTTGGATTAAATTCTCTATTCTGTGGATATCCGTATACGTCTCATCTCTCCAGTACCATACACCGTAACAATATAACAGTTGGGTCCGGTCAAACGATTTATTAATTAAATTCTGATTGTATTATGATGGTAATATGCACATTAGTTTGCAGCGCCTCTCACAAACGTCTCCATGGTTACAAGGCACGCTCCCTGTGCAAGCAGGGGGTCACAGGCGGTGCGTAATATCATTGCGCCTGCTGCAGCCATGGTAGGGCAGCAAAGTTCCTTGATTATTACGCCGGAATGAGAGTATAGTTCCTAGTCATATCGGCCTCGAAAATCACAACTTTCCATTTTCCATCTGTCTTAGTACACAATTTAACTACAGAAGAGTCAAGTTTTAAACAGGAAAAATATCAAAACTCTTTGGTCATTTTTAAGCGAGATGCTAATGGTCTAATCAGATTCAATGAACTATGCTAAGCTATGCTAAAAGTGGTACCGCCAGACCCAGAGATCGGCTGAATGGATTCGAAAACGGTAAAACTCAACTGTTTAACTCTAGGGGAGTTGGAAAATGAGCCTATTTTCAAAAAAAGTGGAGTGTTCCTTTAAAGAATAGTGTCAATGCAGGCAGATCAAAGCACTGTTGAATAAATGTCAAGAATACTGTTGAATATCAAATGTCAAGTCAAATGTCAAGTGTTCCCAACTAAGCAAGCCAAAGGCAACAGCGGCAAGGAACTCAAACTCCAACAGGTGACATCAAGTGGCAAACAGGTGGCAAATAGGTGTTAAAATGGAGAGAAAAGGGAGGAAATGGAGGATTGCAACATTCAAAGTATTTATTTCAGTTCCATCCAGTTGAGGATCGTATTCATCACACCGGTATGGACGGTTTGTTGAGGAACTGTGTCGTGGCTGTCATGTCGATGAGGCCTTCACAATGGATGATCTAGTTGACTCAATCGCTGCTGATATTTCAGGGCTGCGTTGTGGTCGTGTCCAGTTAAGGATCGTCTTCATCATGCCGGTATGGACGGTTTGTTGAGGAACTGTGGCACTGGCTGTCGGGTGATGATGTCTTCACAATGGATGATCTAGTTGACTCGATCTCTGCTGATATTTCAGGGCTGTGTTGTGGTCGTGTCATGGTGCCGGTCTTTGGTCTCAGCTGGATACGGCCCGGATCTGGTTGACTACGGTAAACCTCGGGATAAACAGAAAGACTAATATTAACGTAGATGCCATTCTTCTTCTGATGTAACGAGTACATCTGGTGTTATAGTAAGTGTTCCCGGTTCCGGCTGACATAATTTATGCAGCCTAATAATCCTTTAACGGATTTAAAAATATAAATTGATAATGTGTTATGTGTATGCCAGGTTAAAGAGATGCGTTTTTAGTCTAGATTTAAACTGACAGAGTGTGTCTGCTTCCTGAACAATGCTAGGAAGATTGTTCCAAAGTTTAGGTGCCAAATAGGAGAAGGATCTACCGGCTGCGGTTGATATTGATATTCTAGGTATTATCAGCTGGCCTGAATTCTGAGATTGCAATAAACGTGAAGGACTATAATGCATTAAGAGCTCGCTTAGGTACTGGGGAGCTGAACCATTTAGTGCTTTGTAAGTAATTAGCAAGATTTTATCTATAAGATGTTTAACAGGAAGCCAATGCAGTGATGACAGAACTGGGCTAATATGGTCATACTTCCTAGTTCTAGTAAGAACTCTAGCTGCTGCATTTTGTACAAGCTGTAGTTTATTTATCAAGCTGGAGGAACAACCACCCAGTAGAGTGTTACAGTAATCTAGCCTTGAGGTCATGAACGCATGAACTAACTGTTCTGCATTTTTCATTGAGAGCATTGAAGATGACTGTTCTGTCCATTGAAGATGACTACTTTCTGGATATTATTGAAAAAAGGTTTAAGAAAATTGAAATCATCATAATATTTCACTGTGTCCCTTGCCAAAAACTTTGTGTCCACCTCCACATTCAGCAGATAGCTTAGTGTTAGGGTTCAGACTGGATATGTACAGGCCTAGGTGTCTACTGATCCAAATAACCAGTTTCTCCTCACACCTTCCATGACACAGAAATTGTGTACCCCTGTCACTCCTGCTATTGACTTTGGAACCAAGGATCTTTTCCAGTGTCAATGGTGACAAGTCTAACATCTAGTTAACATATTCTGGGATAGATGGAGGAAACAGTATCTGTTTTTACTACAGACATGTAGGAAGTGGCAATCTGACCAACCCAATGTGGGTTCAAGTAGCATTGTGCCCCTCAAAGATAGCCAAGCCAAAAGAAATAAATGACCAATGGGAATTATTAAGCAGGTCTTTCCAAGCAAAGATGGAAAAGTTTGCAAGGTGGAAATAAGGGTTCCTAGATAAGATGGCACCAAGCTCTTCCATAGACTAGTAACAAAGATTGTCATACTCCTTTCTCCTGAAACCAAGTTAAAGTAATGTGTCAACAAGCAGTTATTTAATGGCAGTGATCAGTCATGCCAGGTAGGGAGTGTTCAGTTACAGTAATTGTCAAAGTTAATAATAATTAAAAAGGAATTGTTTGGTTGGTCAAGCTCATCCCTTTTACCTAAACTACTGCAAGAGGCAGTTTGTAAAGTTAGCAATAACTACAAACCATTATTTAGTCATAAACTAGCTGAGTGACAGCTTCATTTAGGGTTTTTATTTCAATCCTGCAACCAGTTTTGACATTTTATTTTATAAATGTTGTCTATCTTGATGTTTAGTGCTAGAAAATAATAACACATTTCAGAGTTTTAAAGATTTAGACTGTATTTATAGGTTCATTTTAGTAACAGAGCTAAAAATTGCAAACCTCAGAAAATAGTAGGGTTTATTTGTTGCTGATGCAATCATTAATGCATATTAGTGTACTCTTATTGTAAAGTGATACCAAAATAACTCATGTAATAACTTGTGTAATATGAGGTTGAAACATTTTTTTGAAGGTTAAGCAACTCCATTAAATGACAATTTGTTAAAAAAAATTATAACAATAATAATAAAGTTTTATTAAAGGTACACTATGTAACCTATGTTCAAAATATAGAAAATGTATATAATGAGCGAGTACAACATTAATTCATCTTCGAAACTGTGTTTTTGTCTTTTGTCTGAATCACTATGGTATGTACGTAACAAGTGTTTATGTTCTGACTATTTTAGACAGAGCGGGCTGCCAAACGCTGCGGAGTAGCCCAGTACCTGCATGACTTGTCATATGCATAAACAGAGAGAAGTAGCTCCTGCTCAATGTTCTTCCACAAAACATGCAGTTTTGTTTATTAACCGCTAGAGCACCAAAAATTACATAGTGTACCTTTAAAGGTTTCAAGCCCTGTTATGTGGAAAATGCCATTTACTCTTAGCACAGGCAGAGAGAGTGTGACTACCAGCAGTACTCCATAATAAAATACCATTTCTGTTCTTTAGATCAAGCAGAAGCTGAAGGAATCGGGGCTAGAAAAGGAAACAAGAGTGGCATGGAGAGTTCAGCCAAATGGAAATGTGTTTTCAGATGCTTGAAAAAAGGGAAGTGATACAATTAAAAGTTATACAATTGTAAGTTGATTTATCAATTTATTGGGATTTGCAAGAAATTATGGACTTTCTGCTCTCTTTAATTTTAAACACATGATAAAACACTCTCCTCTAATGCACTTAGTTTGAGGGGGCAACAGAGGTGGTCCTGGCTCACTTTGACTCCAGCTGTGTTCTCAGAAGATTGACATTTTCAGCTTTAGTACACATTAAAATTTTTATAATTCTGTGAATTCTACAGTACACATAAAGCATATATTGGTGTATGATAATGATATATTATAAACTCTTTCAACAATCTTAAGATATGGCTTAATCCATAATAAAATTTAATTATTCACTTTAAGTTTAATTTCAGTACAGCTTTGATTTAATTGAACAGTAGGGGGTTTCATTCTGTTTCCTAATAAAAATCACTTTGATATGCTAGTAACAAAACACTTTTTAGTTTGAAAATTTACTGTACAGATATATTAATAAAAATTTTGTTTATTTTTTTCTTTATTATCTGTTCTAATAAAATGGCTAGTAATGTTGTTAAAGATCATTTTCTGTATGCATAAATAAATCAAATAAAAATGCATAAATCACTAAAGCATCTTTAATACCAAGTCCCTTATGCATACTACACACAAAGAAACACATATATAACAATGTACTTTAGGCCTCCTGACAAAAGTTAATTTATTTCTTTTTAATGAAGAGTGTAACTTTTTTGAAGTGCTGCAGAAGACCAAATCTTTAGAATCTTTTTGATTAAAAGTTCATCACAGTTCAAGCAAAGTATCCATTTCGCACATCTTGATTTTTGTCAAGTTAGATGCATTCCTGGGTCAACATATTTTGTTGATCCTGGAACAACATTCCTGTCTGAAAATTTATTCCTAACCATAATCCATACCCCAAAACCTAACCCTACCCATAATTTATCCCTGAAATTAAAGGGAAATGATAGGTGAAATAACACTGATGTAGAAGCACCGAACCCTGGTTGTAAGCCTAAACTTGATATAAACAGTAAACTTGTCCCTTAAAATCTGATTTGTTGTTTGGAATGTTATTTCAGAATCAACAAAGAATTGGTAAAATCATGTTCTGCACTGGTGGAACCCTTTCAATGGGTTTATATGGTACACCCTAACCCTTTGATCACTAAATTAAAGGTGCCATAGAATTGAAAATTGAATTTACCTTGGCATAGTTGAATAACAAGAGTTCAGTACATGGAAATGACATACAGTAAGTCTCAAACTCCATTGTTTCCTCCTTCTTATGTAAATCTCATTTGTTTAAAAGACCTCCGAAGAACAGGCGAATCTCAACATAACATCATTAATATGTACGCCCCCAATATTTGCATATGCCAGCCCATGTTCAAGGCATTAGACAAGCCAGTATTAACGTCTGGAGCAGCACAGCTGATTCATCAGATGTTATGCAGGTAAGCAAGCAAGGACAATAGCGAAAAATGGCAGATGGTGCAATAATAACTGACATGATCCATGATATCATGATATTTTTAGTAATATTTGTAAATTGTCTTTCTAAACGTTACGTTAGCATATTGCTAATGTACTGTTAAATGTGGTTAAAGTTACCATTGTTTCTTACTGTATTCACGGAGACCAGAGCCGTCGTTATTTTCATTATTAAACACTTGCAGTCTGTATAATTCATAAACACAACTTCATTCTTTATAAATCTCTCCAACAGTGTGTAATGTTAGCTTTTTTAGCCCGTTAGCCATACATAGGCTACTATGAAACTCATTCAGAATAAAACGTAAACATCCAAATAAATACTATACTTACATATCGGGTACACTTTGGTATCCATTTTGAGGGTTATATTAGCTGTGTGAACTTTGTTTATGCAATGTATTATAAAGTCGCAAGCTTGGGGGCAGGGATTGCGAGCATTTAAAGGGGACGCGCGCTGAATCGGAGCATATTTAATGATGCCCCAAAATAGGCAGTTAAAAAAATTAATTAAAAAAAATCTATGTGGTATTTTGAGCTAAAACTTCACAGACACATTCAAGGGACACCTTAGACTTATATTACATCTTGTGAAAAAGCGTTCTATGGCACCTAGTGCAAGTTTGGGTAAATTAAGTGCAAGCACTGCAAGTTGCTGTTGTGATGTCACAATTGTGTTGTATTGTGGTCTATGGAGCTGCCTGAAGTGTACATATGAGTAGACTCGCTTCCTCAATCAAAAGGGTCTGTCCAAATAAATTTCCCTCATCCACTTAAAATGAATGCACCTTAAAACGACAAGACATGGCAGAAGGCAGTGACAGCACTCGGGAGATTTTTCAGCCATCTAAGAGGACCAAATCTGAGGTCTGGTCATATTTTGGATATTACCCTGTCTGCAGATCTTGCAAAAAAGAAAGTCACTACAAAAGGGGGAAACACATCAAATCTGCGGAGTCATCTTTGTGACCACCACCTGTTGTATAGCAAATCCAAGGTAAGTTAACTTTTACCTCAATACCAAAACTAAGTTAGGGAAATAATTGGACACAAAAGTTGCATTTGAAGGAAACAAGAGATACAATGATACAAGAGACATGGATGTGTGCTGTTAAAATGCGTTCCTATTGACAAAGGTCATTATAAGGAAAGAAATGCTGCAGAATAGAATCAAGTATTCTTTTAGTTTATTCACCTGTTACACCACGCCTGTCCCGGACTCCGATTCCCATGATCCTCCTTGTTTGCACACCTGAACTCACTTCCTTCATCAAAAGCTGGGAAAACGGCTCTCTCTCTCTCTACACCTACTTATATACAAATATATTGTTTTATTTTTGGATAAGTTCAAGTTCATGTTCATAAACACAGAAGGGTTGACTGGGAATTGTTTGTTCTACTTGGTAAGTGAGTTTATAGCAGTTGTTCAAGTTATCTCTAATCCTGTATTTTTCATTAGTTAATGAAATGTTAGAGGCATCCGCAATATAAATAAAAGAAAGGCTGTGTTTTTGTTTTTGAAAGATAAAAGGGCTGATTTTTATGTATTACAAGAAACGCATAGTTCAAGGGATGATTATAATTTTTGGAAAAATCAATGGGATCAGGACATTTGGTTGTGTTATGGTACAAATAGATCAGCAGAGGTAGCTATTCTCAAAGGAAATTTCAGGGGCAAAATTCTTCATAATGAAAGTAATAATAATGGAAGGTGGCTAATACTCATATTAGAGGACTCTCATAAACAATATATGGTACTAATTGCAAATCTACAACTTTGCTTTTACTTCATGAATTAGAAGAACAAATTTCAGACCTATCTACTAAATATGTGGATGCAAAAATTATACTTGGGGGGTGATTTTAATGTAGTCCCAGATAATAACTTAGATAGATGGCCTCCCAAAGGAGTAAAAGATGATGTTAATAACAAGATTATCCCTGGGTTATGCAATAATTTAGGACTTGTTGATATCTGGTGAAAAATGAATTAATGTATGTATACATACATAATAGTGATTTGTCTTTGCAGTCTCGTATAGATCTATGGTTAATATCAGAGGAGTTGACATCATTAATTGACAACGTTACTATTGATCCTAGAGTTTATACGGACCATAAATCTATTCAAATTTTCATTACCATTAATGACAGTAGAAAAAACATAAGCAGAAGTGGATACTGGATTTTAAACAATTCTTTATTATTAAATGATGATTTAAACGGGAAGTCTTAAGAATAATTAATAAATACTATAAACAGAGTTTAATTACTAACCAATATGTACACATACAACTTGCCAGTACATTGAGCAGTGCACTTCAACTATATTTTAAAGATATTAGAAGCAATTACGAAGGTAAATATAAAGTTGTATTAAATCCCACTTAAATGGTTAAAAAAAATCATTCAAAAGTTCAAGTATTTGCATTTAATATGAACTAAATCTATGATACATTTGAAATTAATTACAAATAGAATGCACTTAAGCGATGAAAACATAACATTTAATTCACACTTAAGTGTGTTCTTTTAAAGTATATTATTTGTGCAATAAGTACACTTTATAAAAGTATACTAAAGTGCACTTTTTTCACAAGGGCAGGCGACAAGGGACGGGCATTATTTTAAATTTGTGAATTCATCTGAATTTACAGATCTTGGTAACTTTTACAATAATGCAAGTACACAATTTACCCAAAGTACACAACTAAAAATATATCACAGAGCAAGTGGTTTTGTATATTTTAATCTTACATATTCTCTCTAAAGCTGCAAAGTGATTTCATCCTTGTATTTTGTTGTTCGTTAACATTCATGACACAGAAAGCAGCAATCCTTCTGTCTTATCTGTGTCTATGTATTTTGAGTATTCTTGTACTTATCTGTCATGCTATCTGGTTAATTTTCTTTTGGGGGTTTTGACGGTTAGATGGAGTCCTGTTGGCTAAATTCTATCAAGCCATTAGCGGGAGAATTTCAGTTCTTGTGTTCTTTATGAGTCTTTGCTTTAGAAACCATATACCTTCTATCGATTTACCAAAAATATCTGCCTTCAAATCACAATGCAGTGGTTTAGAATTCTCCTAACAGCAGATGGAGAGGACCGCTGTGTTCCAACTCATTTCTACTTAGGACATTCTTCTTGGACTGGCACTGCTACGAAAGCAGCTGAATGTGGTGTCAGCCTCCTCTATCAAGATGAAGTGTACACGTTCATTCTCATCTTTTAAGTTCCAAGCAAGATCAGACTCCATAATAATACTCAAATAATAATCAAGGTATGTTTGTTATCGCGAGCTACTGGTGGTGGTGTCATCATTTTTCTACAATATCTTTGACTTTGGTCTTTACAAATGTCCCTTTTCATCATTGGCTTATTGTGACCTGTCATCGTTTATTTATAATGAGCCTATCATGGCCCTTCACATATAACAGCCTATCGTGGCTTCTGCATAACATAGCATATCGTTTTCTTTGCCTAAATGGCTATCATGACTCTTGCATTATATGGCATATCGTTGCCGTCGACAGGGATGGCCAGTATTTATGATACATTTCAAATACAAAATAGTATTTTGTAATTTGTATTTGATAGGGTTGATGAAAATGGCTTTGAATTTTGTATCAAAATACTTTAGTGTTTTGTATTTTTGTAGTTTTAAAATACTATAAAATACTTTGTAAGAAGTCTACATGATGACATAAAAGTGCGGCCTCTGATTGGTGCTTACACAGTATTATGCCCAGACTTGTTGTTCAGAACAGATGTTAAAGGGTTACTTCACCCAAAAATGAAAATTCTGTCATTTATTACTCACCCTCATGCCGTTCTACACCCGTAAAACCTTCGTTAATCTTCGAAACACAAATTAAGATATTTTAGTTGAAATCCGATGGCTCCGAATCTTCCTGAAGCAGCATTTTGAAATCGGCCATCACTAAATAAGTCGTTATTTTGTTTTTTTTGGTGCTCCAAAAATAATCTTGTCGCAGATATAATCAATTCAATGATATTGAACCACTGTACTCACATGAACCAATTTAAATTTATTTTTAGTACCTTTATGAATCTTGAGAGAGGAAGTGTCCATTGCTCCCTATGGAGGCCTCATGGCCGATTTCAAAACGCTGCTTCAGGAAGATTCGGAGCCATCAGATTTCAACTAAAATATCTTAATTTGTGTTCTGAAGATTAACGAAGGTCTTACTGGTGTGGAACAGCATGAGGGTAAGTAATAAATAACAGAATTTTCATTTTTGGGTGAACTAACCCTTTAAGTTTTGGTGTTCGTTTTGGTAGCCTAGGCTAAATAGCTTACGAATTTACATAATGTTCTTTAAAACTATTATACCAAGCAGCAGCCCCCTATATTTATGATTAACAATCAAATGATTAATTAGTTAGAAACTAGTTGCTATGCATACAGGTGCCAAAATCAGTTGTCTTCTTATGAATGACTTGTTTGTCATTGAGTCAGTGTTGCTGATGCAAAGGCCCTTCGTTACCAAACACAGAGTAACTAAATTAGGATACATTTATGAGTTATTCGCAAACATTATACTGTTAGTTACTTTAAAACTAACCTTCATCTGGGAGATCACAGGGATATGTGAATATTTGATCTGTTAAAGCCACAATATGTACATTTTCGCTGCTAGAGGTCGCTTATTCAGTCGCTTATCCTTGATTTTGTGGAGTCATGGGATGTGTTGTCTTCACGTCTACAGCCGATGGAAAAGAATCAGGACGGGACTAAGGCAGAAATCATGTTCATGGATGAGATTATCAATGTTACCGAGTGATGTTGGAGCTGAATGAGACCGCTGGAGCGAATGTTAATGAGAGATGAGCGCGACACATGCCTCAAAAGCAGCTGAACTTTTATTATGCCACAGTTGCCGCTTCCACTTTTTTTGGTCTAGCGTATGTGGGGTAACGCAGTGCTGTTTATCATATTAGATACATTTGAAAACAGTTGAAAGTTGTTATAATGCTACTCTGTGGCTGCTACGAGACACTTGTTGCACACTGCAGTGTAGGCAGATCAACATTAGTCATTTTAAAACAAGGTGCTCGCAGTAAATCAAGAAAATTAGATTTAAACAAGAAGCTATATAACATAGTTTTCTGTCGATAAATGAATCCAAACAGTTCCTCATCTCTCTAATAAAACATATATGTTTTATTAGACAGATGAGGAATATAATGCGTCTTTGATGTTTCCATTGGTTTCTACAAAATAAAACTGGAAATCGAGGGTAATAATGTCATTGATAGGCGACACACGGACACAGTCTGTGTCCTGGTTAAAATTGCTTATTTCTCTGGATTTAAACATTCTTGGAAACATTTGGGATAATGTAAGTACACAACTCAACAAAATATATAAAATTGTTCTAGTGGTTTTTGTATATTTTAATCCAAAAATCCTACATATTTATTGCATGACTCGGGCAGAGAAAAGCTGTTGCTATCAAACATTGTTTACTTAATCAACTGAGTCAGTGTAATGGTGAGGGGATCGATCAAATGGGCCCATTATCTTTTAGTATTTTTAAAATACAAAAATACAGTAGTTTATTTTGATACATGGTCTGGCTACTGTATTTTGTAGTTTATTTTGATACACTTAAAATTACGGTATATGATATTTTATTTTAAAATATATTTTGATGTATTTTTGCCCAACCCTGGCTGTCGGGCATATCGTTGCAATCACATGAATGGCCTATCATAGCTCTTCATATAGCTCTGCTTATTATGGCTTCAAAGGGCTTTAAACGATACCAGATTAAGGAATAAGGGTCTTATCTAGCGAAACAATCGGTCATTTTCGTGTAAAAAATGTAAATGTATATGCTTTATTTAAACAAATGATATCCTTTCAAGTTCTTCTGCCAAAACCGCACTTTTGTATTCTTCAAAAAGCTTAGATTTTTTTTAGAAAATGACCAATCATTTCGCTAGATAAGACCCTTATTCCTCGTCTGGTATTGTTTAAAGCCCTTTGAAGCTGCACTGAAACTGTCATTTTGACCTTCAACTGTTTGGAGGCCATTGAAGTCCACTATAAGGAGAATAATCCTGGAATGTTTTCATCAAAAACCTTTATTTCTTTTCGAGTGAAGAAAGAAAGACATGAACATCTTGGATGACATGGGGGTGAGTAAATTATCAGGAACATTTTATTTGAAAGTGAACTAATCCTTTAAATCTCCTGCGGTAAGTATAAGTATACTTCTTCCACGGCCTACGTGGCCTTCTATGCCTTATATGTCAGTCTACAGCCTACATGGCTTTCATGCTCGGCCTAACGTAGCAATGTTACGGCCTACGTGGCATTCTTCACATAATTTAAGCTATGGCATAACGATCCTTTCTGTGAATGATTTAACATTTATTTAAATGTCTATGTATGCATTATCTCTTTCTTTTGGTTAATACTTTAGTAATGTCATCTAAAGAATCCTCCAACTGGTGCGTATTTTCTTTCCAATCTCAGTTCATCTTAAGGCAGGATCTGCAAACGTCTGCTACGATGATATTTGCATACAAACTGTTTAATAAATCTTATCCAAATGTTTCTTGGCCTTCCGAGTCTTTCTGGTAGAACTGATGTGTACCATGCATGCATCATTTGCTTTTTCTCTCAATCTCTGATTCAAAATAGATGTAAATGTTCTTATATCACTTACACTTTGAGCCTCAGAAATACAACAAAACTCTAAATACAACAAAACTCAACAAAAAACAGGAGACCCATGTTTTTCTACCTGCGTCATCTAAATGAAAAAGCATATAATAACATTTTCTTGGATATCGATGATTAGACATAGACACTAATTTTATCCAAAACATGATACATCTTTTCATATAAGTAATGGATAATACAAATCTACCCAGACCTCCCAAGACAGCTACATTGCTCACACTTGTGCTGATATTGAAGAGTTTTTAAAAAAAAAGATAACTGAACATTTTCAGCTCCATAATATAATATGGGTGCTACCATGTGGTCGAACAAATTAAAGGCTTGGTTACATCTAATTTTATGCTTACGAACAAACCTTAGTAAAGAAAGCATTAGCTTCTTATCTTGGCTTGCTAAGTGTTCTTGGGCTTTCCACCATGACAGTTTGGGTGTAAGCCACATACGCAAATATTTGTAACAATTAACCACTTCAATCTGTTGACCAGCGAAATACCATTTTTCATCCTTATTTAAAGAGCCCCTCTTCTAAATATCATAATTTTTGTTTTACTCAGATTCACTCTCATACTGTAAAGGCTACAAAATATTTCCAGCTGTTCAGCTTCTTTCTGTAACCCTCCAACTGTATCTAATACATTAGCCATATCATCAGCATATAACAAGGTCTGTACTTCTGTGATACTTTCAATCTGAATACCTTTACAATTTTCCTTTAACATTGTTATATATTCATTTACGAAAAGATTAAATAAAAGTGGACTCACCATGCGGCCCTGTCGTACACCAATGCTACAGCCAAAATAATTTATTAAACCATCAGTTCCTTTTACACATGATTTTAGAATACATAGATTTCAGTACCCTAAAAACCTTTACACCAATACCATTCTTAATGAGAGTAAAATACAAGAGACTATGCTGGATACTATCAAAAGCTTTGGAAAAATCAATAAATATACAGTACATCCTTCCTTTTTCGCTTCGTAATATATTTCTGAAGTGACTGTAAAATAAAAATATTATCCATTGTGGAATAACCTAACCTATAACCTGCTTGTTCTTCATAAAATATCTTGTTTGCCTCTATGTAAGATACTAATCTCCTGTTCAAAATCTTACCAAGTACATCAAGCAAAGAAATTCCTCTATAATTTTTGACATTATTTCTACCACCACTCTTATATAATGGGCAAATCACAGCCTCACACCAAGCCTTGGGAAAGTCACCGGTGTCCAAATATTTTGTTATATAAAGAAAGCATAAAAGGGCATAACATATGTGGTGCTGCTTTCAGCATCTCAATAATAATGCCATCTGGACCAGGGGCTTTCTGTTGCTCAGTGACAATAGATTTGAGGATCTCATAATAGGTAATATTGTTATCCAGGACTAAAAACGGCAATTTCATGAGTGTTCACAAAATTTGTAACATAATTCTCAAAGTCAGCAACTACAAACCCGATTCCAAAAAACTTTGGGACACTGTACAAATTGTGAATAAAAAAGGAATGCAATAATTTACAAATCTCATAAACTTTTTGCTATTTTTGCTATTTTATTCTCAATAAAATATAGATAACATATCAAAAGTTGAAAGTGAGACATTTTGAAATGTCACGCCAAATATTGGCTCATTTTGGATTTCATGAGAGCCACACATTCCAAAAAAGTTGGGACAGGTAGCAATAAGAGGCCAGAAAAGTTAAATGTACTTATAAGGAACAGCTGAAGGACCAATTTGCAACTTATTAGGTCAACTGGCAACATGATTGGGTATAAAAAGAGCCTCTCAGAGTGGCAGTGTCTCTCAGAAGTCAAGATGGGCAGAGGATCACCAATTCCCCCAATGCTGCGGCGAAAAATAGTGGAGCAATATCAGAAAGGAGTTTCTCAGAGAAAAATTGCAAAAATTTTGAAGTTATCATCATCTACAGTGCATAATATCATCCAAAGATTCAGAGAATCTGGAACAATCTCTGTGCGTAAGGGTCAAGGCCGGAAAACCATACTGGATGCCCGTGATCTTCGGGCCCTTAGACTGCACTGCATCACATACAGGAATGCTACTGTAATGGAAATCACAACATGGGCTCAGGAATACTTCCAGAAAACATTGTCGGTGAACACAATCCTCCGTGCCATTCGCCGTTGCCGGCTAAAAATCTATAGGTCAAAAAAGAAGCCATATCTAAACATGATCCAGAAGTGCAGGCATTTTCTCTGGGCCAAGGCTCATTTAAAATAGACTGTGGCAAAGTGGAAAACTGTTCTGTGGTCAGACGAATCAAAATTTGAAGTTCTTTTTGGAAAACTGGGACGCCATGTCATCCGGACTAAAGAGGACAAGGACAACCCAAGTTGTTATCAGTGCTCAGTTCAGGAGCCTGCATCTCTGATGGTATGGGGTTGCATGAGTGCGTGTGGCATGGGCAGCTTACACATCTGGAAAGGCACCATCAATGCTGAAAGGTATATCCAAGTTCTAGAAAAACATATGCTCCCATCCAGACATTGTCTCTTTCAGGGAAGACCTTGCATTTTCCAACATGACAATGCCAGTCCAGATCTTTCACCCATAGAAAACATTTGGCGCATCATAAAGAGGAAGATGCGACAAAGAAGACCTAAAACAGTTGAGCAACTAGATGCCTGTATTAGACAAGAATGGGACAACATTCCTATTCCTAAACTTGAGCAACTTGTCTCCTCAGTACCCAGACGTTTGCAGACTGTTATAAAAAGAAGAGGGGATGCCACACAGTGGTAAACATGGCCTTGTCCTTGTATTCTGAATAAAATATTGAAATTTGAAACTTCCACATCATTGCATTCTGTTTTTATTCACAATTTGTACAGTGTCCCAACATTTTTGGAATCAGGTTAGCATATTAAATTTGGAATCAGACTATAGTTTTGTAAAATATTGCAGCCACTTATCATATGTATTATTATTAGACTGTATTAGACTTTCCATAACTTTTAATTTTCTTCCACAGCTGTTGTGTTTTAATGTTATTCTGTAACACATTACCTAAAATGTTTGTTATACTGCTTTTTCTTACTACTACATAACTTTTAAATTTTTGCTTCTCAAGCATATAACTATTGAACATTACCTGATTTTCTGAGTTGGTTTAAAGCACCATATTTTACAGCTTTTTGAAATGAATAATCTTCATCCCACCACCTTGGTTATTTACTTTTAGATGTAAATTTATTAATCAGAAATCTGCCTGCTTCATGTAAGCAATCTGTCAAAATCATAGCTGTTACATTAGTTTTTTCTTCCTTTGCAGTAAAAAGTTACTAAAAAAAAATCCATTCAATAAATAAGATTTAAAAATTGCCTTTCACCATCAGTTCCCCATCTAAATCTTATTCAGGATCTAGCAAGACTGACTTTCTTCATTTTAATGCTTGATTCAACTCTATTTGCTCTCATAGTATATAATAACGGGAAGTGATTGGAAATATCTACCTGTAAGATCTCAAAATCTCTAACATATTCAAAGAGTTCACTGGATACAATAAAATAATCAATCACACTGCATCCAACTGCAGACACAAATGTAAAGTCACCATCAATATCTTTTCCAACTCTTCCATTTACAAAATGAATCTGTGACACGTCTAAACGACAGCGACCAAAAGTGTTATTATCTTTTGATTTTCTATACCGTTCAAAAAGATCATTTGTGTAATATCTACCACATGCTATATATTTAGAACCATCACACTCAATATAATTCATTACCAGTTCTAGCATTAAAATCTTCTGTAATAATTAACTGTGCATCTTCTCCTACTTGATCCAACACATTAAAAATGTCATCTTCTAAAGAATCAATACCATTTTTCTCTTCTTATTTTTCTCTTCATATTCCTATATGAACTGGAACCCTCAGGAAAAACATATGTAAAAGCAAAAACAATTTTAACACCAAATAATCCACTCTCTTTGTCAGAGTATAAAAATATCCAATCAGTTGCTTGTTTACAAATTCTAGTAAAATATTTCACAATAGAATCATGTACATATACACAGATACCTCCAATATTAAGTCTACAGGTGCATCTCAATAAATTAGAATATCATGAGAAAGGTTTTTTTTCTTCTTCTTCTATAATTTAATTCAAAAAGTAAAACTTAAATGTATTCTAGATTTATTAGACATAAAGTAAAATATTTCCAGACTTTTTTGTTTTCATTTTGATTACTACAGCTTGCTGTAATGGCTCTTTTTAACCATTTGATAGAAACCAGACCAACAACTCCAGCATTTCAGTTCTCACGGAACTTGAGTGATGAGGCCTCATGTGGATCTGTGAACATGCAAAGAAGGTAAAATAGTGAATAAAATGTACAATGCTATTTATCTAGCAAAGTATTTGCATTGTCACAGACATTGTTATAATTCAGTATTGAACTGCCTGAAGTAAGATATGATGTTATTTCTGAATTAGATAATGAAAATGCACGTGCACAGTTGCATTTTCTTATTTCTTTAGGCGTTAAGGAAACACAGGTGGTCCTTTCTTTAGAGAAGTATTTTGACCTCCGGAAACCTCAGTTGTCCCTCAGGGAATGGCAAGAGTCCGACTCCTAAACTCATGATCAGGTGCTGTTTGCGTTTCACTCATCTTGATGTGATATCTCAGGTACAGGGCATCTTAGTCAACATTCCCAAACATTCACTCTCGGTGTGGGTAGTGTATAGTGTTTCCATGCAAAAAGAGAAGGGACAGTTCTTTTAAAAATTTTCTTAGACCCCCAGTCGTCAAAACAAATTCATCTCATTGGAAACTACACACTCTAGTGTGAACGAATGAAAGCTTATCTCGGTGTTGTTCCGAGATCAATTAGCGCATTTAGGTATGCAGCAATGTAGTGATCAGGGATGCAAACAGGAAAGGGGGAAAAAAGGTGAGAACATTACGTGGGGTCAGGGGCCATGCTCCAAAGTTATTTCCTTTACATGCTCATCTGTAGTTATTTTAAGGTTTTTTTTATTACTATTTACTTTTTATTACTTTAGATGTCCAAAACTGTCATTTTTCACACAAAAAAAAACATGTTGTTGCAACATTTTACCAAAATCTCAAAATCAAAATCGTTCCCACATCTCAGACCTTAAATACATAAAATATTACCCTTTATAGACATAGTTTTTAAAGTAAAGAGTAAAGAAAGCACTGTACACTACTTATTGAAACAACCAGTTCTTTATTTAGCCTTGTAAGTTTACAAGTACCCTTGTAAGACTCCCCAACCCTCTAAAAAACGTTAAGTTTTTGTCGTGAGTTGTCACTGAAAGGTGAGGGATTTGCATCTATGAGTGATGATTTTCTCTCCTGTCGCCGATAGGCTAGTTTGTTCTTTTTTTCTTTTTTTTTAAATTCTGAACATATTTACTTCCATGTTAAAAAAATAAGGTGGATACACACCCTTTGCCTTTAAAGGATTTTGTCCTTTTGTTCTGGTACACTTGTGCACAATTTTCTAATTTATCTTTGCTTGTCAATTTCTCCAAGCATACTGGATATGTTGCCAAAGTTCTTGTGGATTTAATCTTTCTCTTTCTCTTCTTTTCAAGGACCATACCAACTGTTTGGAAATATAAAATTATATCTAACCACAAACGCTAAAAAAGACTAAATTGTCCTGAATCACCATAAGAACAGATTCCAGAAGTTACCTACAACAACAGACAAAATGAATGATCTCTACACATATTCTTATACATTTCCTTTCATGCAAAACCTATTTCTCAGATGCAAAATGTTTTTACAAACAGTGATTTTCATTCAGACTTAGTTTTTTCTTTATTCAAATAGCTGTACATAGTGTGGAAATAACCCATTGCCCAGTAAGAACTCATTTTTATTATATACTGACATGATAAATTTTGTATTCCAAAAAAAAAAAGTAAAAAGTTACAAGTTACATTTACAAGTTACAAATCTTACAAGTTTCAAAAAATGTGAATAAATTATGATATGGTGAATTACTGTATGCCTTTGAACCCAATAGAGTCATACCTTCAAACAAATGATGTGCATAAGGTGTGTCTTTTCTTATACTGACAAAGCTTAAACATGATTGGTCATTTCCTCTATGCTATCAAAAACAACCCAGCTCAGAAATATGATGCACCTTTAAACCTATATAGATAATAAACATATTTTATATGGGGAAGAAGTTTCTGTGCAAAATATAGCTTCTGGGTTAAATTTTGATTTGCGATCAGGTAAATCCATGTTAAACAACAGCATGTGTATTATCTAAATCAGCATATTCTCATGTTTAATTTGACATAACGTTTATCCAAATGTTATCTCAAAATAGCACAGTTGAATACATGATCTTAAGAAGTACTAAAGAAGAATTTTTAGTATATTAAGTACAAAATTAGTGCACGAAAATAGAGCACTTTAAGTACATTATGTACTTAGTACATTAAGTGTACTAAGTGTACTGAAATAGTGTATTTTTTTGCTGCATTCATGTCACGGCATAATTTTCTAATTATCATAAGATGACAACACGTGACATTATATTCAGAGCTGTTCACGTCCACGGATTGAGAATTATGCATTTCTATGGAACCACGATCAACGTCTACGTTCACGCCATATCGTAATTACTGTAACTACGAGATTCTGGCTCATAAAAAACATTCACATCCTCGTAGAGCTCATAATTATAGTTTGTAAGCTGGGAGTTTTCTGAAAGCTCCCACGTTTACCACATGGTCTCTGTATCACCTGACCGCTGTAGATTCATTTAGGCATTGATCATGGTGCCATAGGTCAAATGCATAATTCCCAGCCCGAGGATGTGAACAGCACCGAATATAATGTCACGTTTTGTCATCTCAAGATTACGGTAATTCTGCGGTGGCGTGAATGCAGCAAAAAATACACTTTATTTCAGTACACTTAGTACACTTCCATAATGTACTTAAAGTGCTCTATTTTCGTGCACTAATTTTGTACTTAAGAAGTACTAAAAAAGATTTTTTGTATATTAAGATCATCTATGTGTACTCAACTGTGCTATTTTGAGACACCATGAACATGAACTAAAATGTGCTTTTTACATACTATCTCTGTATTAATATATTTTTTTTTTTTGTATTTCTGTATATCTGTATTTAGTTACCACTTGTAATCTACAGCAGTCAGGTGGTACAGCTCTCATTTGGTACAGCAGCCACGTGGTACACGTGGGAGCTTCCAGAAAATTTCCAGCTTACAAACTGTATTACGAGCTCTACGAGGACGTGAATGCAGCCAACGGTGGAGCCCAGAGAACTGGACACCCTGGCGCAGCCAAGGAGATGGTGAGACCAGACAAAACCATAGGTTCAGGAGACCAGGGCAGAACCGCAGAGACCATCAGCTGTGGTGGAAGCAGGGTGCTGGTGGACTGAAGCGGAGCCGGTGCAACCAAGGCGGAGCTGGAGGGAAGGCAAAGCCCGACAGAGCAGAATGGGTGGAGGTATGAAGCGCAGCTGATATTCCAGAAGTTCGTGGCACAAGCAATGTCTAACCAAGGTGGAGCTGGAGAGATGAGGGAGCCCAGTGGAGCTGTGAGGACGATGGTCCTTGGTGGAGCCGAGGGGGCGAGGAGCCATGGTGGAGATGACTTGTCGACAGGCTGAGGTAGAGTTAAGGGCTTGGCAGCCTGAGGCAAAGCCAGGGAATCCGCATTACACAGCAGAGCTGGTGACAGGAAGATTTAAGGCAGATCTGACTTGCAGGGTAGAGTCAACAGAGAAAACGAGGGACTGGAGGGAGCCAGCCGGCTTGGGTAGAGGAGGTGGGAGAGGGTGGCTGGACAGGAGTTTCGTCATTGACATAGACCAGTGTTTCCCAACCCTGTTCCTGGAGGCACTCTAACAGTACACATTTTCCAAATCTTCCTAATCAAACACACCTGATTCAACTCATCAGTTAGTTAGTAGAAACTCTGAGACCAGAAATATATGGTTCAGATAAGGGAAACATTCAAAATGTGTACTGTTGGTGTGCCTCCAGGAACAGGGTTGGGAAACACCGACATAGACCTTGTGCTGGGCAATGAAACCGGCTTGGTGCTGGGTGGAACCAGCGATGGTGAAGACGATTCGGGGTTGGGAGGGACCAATGGAGATGGGAGACTCAGGGAACTGTCCATTTCTAAATCCTCATAAATGTTAATAGAGGCCTGCTGCAGCTCACCCTCAGTGGCAGAAGTGTGGGTGGGGTTTTCCTCCAAACCCTCATACTCCACTACAATTCTCCCTCTCATGCATGAAGTTGCCGGTTCACACACCTAATCAGACATCTAGTGGGGCTCGGGCTCAGGGGCAACGGTGGGCTCAGTTCCTTGCTTAGGCTTGGGCTCTCCGTCTGGGGTGGGCTCTGACGTCCTTTCTGTGTGCAGCATGGTAGGTGGCAGGCTGGGCTTGGGATCTGGCATGGTGACGGGTGCAATGTGGGGCTGGATGATGGCGATGATATCCTTTACAGATTCGTCTACTGTAACTAAGGATCCATCCACCTACAGAGTAAAGTTGATATACAGCAGGTATCCCCCTTTGGCATCAGGAAGCGGCTCTCATTGTCCAGCCTGCACCTGAAACCTTCCATAATGGTCAGGTCATCACACGTGGCGCGGTGACAGATGTTAACAAACTCCTCCACATAGTCCTCCAGATCTTGACTGTTTTAAAAAATAAAAACTATAGTTCCCTCTGGTCCATGAAAAATTCCTTCGGTAACTATATTAATTGCCGCAATCTCCAAATTCTTTCTCATGGGTCTGGTGTTCTGTCATCGGTTGGTCCACAAAGGATGATGAAGAAGAAGATTGTAGTTCAAACAATATAGTGTTCTTTAATAAAACAAAACAATAGCCAACACCATACTAAAACAGCCAACACCATACCAAGAACTAAATAAACTGAAGGGCTTATATAACACAAGATAACGCCCTCAAATGCAAACAGGTGTGATCTAATTGATCATTTAATGAATAACCATGGTAACTAATGACAAATGGGTACATAGAACAAAGGATACAGGAAAACTAGGAGAAGCTAACTAAAAGTCCTTGATAAGGAAACTAAAACCATGACTGAACATGACAATTACATTACAGTCCTTCAATTATTGATACAATTTTAATCAATTCAGACACAAATTACTGTTCCAGAAAAAAAGCCATGACTATACTTTATTTGATCTGAAATGCTGCGTTAAATGATGAGCAGTAATAAAATTCAAATAAACACAAATCTTTTACAGTTATTTAAAGTCTTTTACAATAAACAATGGCCAAGCAAACTTTCAGTGCTAGGTTTAATGCCAAGTCAAAAGAGTTAAGTCATCTCATGGTTGTATCACTGGCACTGCACATCACCTCACCCAACTTTGCATGTTTCCACAGATACCTACTGTCACATACTGTTGCAAGGAAGGCAGACGAGGAAGATAAGTACAGTCCAAAACATAGTTTAATACAGGGGTATTCAACTAAAATTTAAAGAGGTCCAGTTAGAGAAAATTTCTTGAAGCAAAGGTCCGGAAGATCATAATGTCTAACTAGTTAGTGTGATATATATATATATTATAAGTAGCCTAGTAGTTGTATCAACATCTGCATGTAATCAATTCCTGACTGTCAAATCATATGAATTCAGTACATGTATGACTGTAGATATAATGTTCTCTCATTAGCTAAATAAAGTAGAGCTACATTTCAAAATAAGAGAAAATAAATAAAAAA